>NC_056728.1:1779479649-1779484649 GCF_019279795.1 Protopterus annectens | reverse complement strand
AGCATAACACTGTTGTATAAATGGGTAGAGAGGCATGGGTTAGCCTCTGAGTCCTGGCAAGTGTGTGTATGTGTACAAATGTGCAGATTTGTAGGATACAGCATTCTGAGGCCACATTCTCCTAATACAATACACCTTGCCATATACTATAAGGGATAGTGATGTTGCTGACTGTAGGAGAGCCATGACAAAGCATGACCCTACTATCCCTGTGTCATGTGCAGTAGATACATATCCTTGTAGTAGCACTCTTGAGATAGACAAGGGGTTGTATTGCAGTCCTGGTTAATGTGTAATTGTGGGTATGTCATAGTATTATCATGGGTTTCAGTGAGGACAATATCCAATGTGGGGGGTGTGGGTGCTGCGTATACTGTCTTTACACCATGGTACCCTCAGTACATGTCCCAAGGTCCACTGTATGGTGACCACTGTCACCATCAACCATACAGGTAACTGATTACTCTATCCAGCCCAATGATGCGTGTGCAGTGTGCAACTTATCTGTAACAGAATGGAAACACTGACAAGGTAGTTAGCACTGAGAAACCCAGGTCTCTCAGACATGTGTATGATTATGTGTTTGTCAATGTGTATATGACAGTATGTCACACTATGTATTGTTCATAAACAACCAGTACATTCCCCCATTACCATACTGTACAAGACCTGGTGATCTTCTTCACTTAACAAGTAACTTGGGACACACCTCATCCTAAAATCTGTGTGGTGTGTGCAATTAAGACAACACACATTAGTAGCAATAAGTACCTAGGTAGGAGTTCTACTTTCAGTGTTACCAAGTAAGAGAGTGTGTGTGTATGGGAATGGGTCTACTTCAGTTTGCAGAAAATACATGTCCCAGGAGGCCATCTGTCTGAGAACTGACTGGCAAATGCTAACATTTCACAGGTATCATCTTGTGGAAATTCATTACATCAAAACTAGCAGTAGATGTGTAAATGCCATTTTCCCCACTGTATATCTCTACAGCAATACTGGCATTCATATATATCTGGGTGTGGATCTTGTGGACACAGATACCATCATTGCAGGTATTGTTGAGTGTATCTCCCTGCTTAGTTGGCTGTAATAATGTAAAGTTCATATTAACAGGTTAAGTAGTTGTCAATCACACTATCTGCGGCTCTACACCATCCCACACCCTCCAAAGGGTAGGGCTGTGCCACCCACACCAGCACACCTATGTTTACCAAGTTGAGTATTGCACTACATTGGGGAAGGGGACAGATACCCTGCCAGTACCATCGTCAATGACATTAAACTAGCAGACTGATTATTTCCTAATGTGATGTTGTACCTATTCTGTCTTGGTGGAATTACATAGCCTAATATGGGTTCCCAGCAAAAGTACATCCATCCATGTGTACAGTATTCTCTGTGTATTACATCAACACCAAAGCCTCTGTGTGTGTATATTAGACACAAACATGTGGTGTGTACCATCCAATACACTTACCATTGTCCACTGTAGAAGGGCTGCTGATATCAGCCACTCACCTGTATACACCCCTCAGACCTATCAGGCATGTGACACATGCAGTAACTGTTATACAGGCCTGTGACTTGTGTTCAGCTGTACCCAGTATATGGCACAGTCAAGGTGTCAACACAGTGCCATACCCCTTGAAGGAAACAACAGCAGACCAACATCTGGCTGACACATAGACACCTACAACACAAATGGAATACATTATGGAGACCACACTCTCTCAGTGTTAATAACAGCTATAATGCATCATGGCTGGACAGCTACATATCCTGACATGTAAGCATTAAACTTTAGTGCTGCAAACATGTTACATAGCATTACATTGGTGCACCTTAGTACAGTCATTCTGTGCATCAGAACCATATTAGCTTGTCCCTGCATCAATGTTATGGATGACAGGGATGTGGCACAGGTACCATCATATGCACAGGGTGTGTAGTGGGTTTGCCAGAGACCTAGGCTGAGCCATTTGTTTGATATCATGTGTATGTGTTAGGGGGTTTCATTATTAATTGGGCTGTGCAGATGTGGTATGTGTAGGTATGGGGTTGCCCTAGCTGTGTTGGTGATTTGTGTGTGTATGTATGCACACAGTTCTGCCATGTAGGTGCCCTATACAGGGGTTTGTTGGACAGCTGCAGACCTTACATGGCAGGGTGTGCAGTTCACCATCTCTGGCCACGAACATGAGAACTGTGCCTGTCAGAGGTTCCACGGGCACTACCTGGTACAAGCCAAGATACGGTACTCTCCTCAGATGATGACATATGTTTGCTGGATCTGGGTCCCTCTTGGGACTGGCCACGGCAATGTGCACATGTCCGGCTATGTTGTGGTGTGGACAGCGCCCCCCCCTACAGTTGTGGTGCTGGTGCTGCCACTATGGGAGCGGCTCTGACTTGTTGCACATCCACGTCGACCTCCACCTGTTGGTGTTGACGACCTACATCCACATGGCCATTGCACTACTTCCACATATGCTCAAGCACAGACATTGCATGGTCAGGGTTTCCCACCATCTCACTCATCCATCTATCCAGGACCTCTCCAAAATAATGGTGGGCTCCTGCAAGATCACAGATGTTGTCAATAACAGCAGAATGAGTAGCTCACTGGAACCTCAGACCCTTTCTGGTATAACGTTCCATACATGACTGCGCCTCCATGCCAGCCTTAAACATGCATCTGGTGATACCAGCTGTGATGTCTGATTTGCAGATCTCATCATCAGCGGTGCATGTATGAGCAATAAAATGCAATTACACTGACAGCCTACAAAGCTTACTGTGGCTATGAGGAGTGTACACACCCTTATTGACATGGCACCCTCTTCCTTGATATGCCATGGGGCCACAATACCGCATATGTTAACATTACACAAACCTGATATGTGACATATGACCTATGCAGTCAAATGCAGAATCAAACAAATGTGTTAGTTGTGCAGATGCTGATTGAGATGCATACAATATTTGGATGCAAAAGTGTGCACACCCTTAACATGGTGGTTTGTTGCATCAACTTTTAAGTGTACTACAGCAGTTACTATTCCTGAAAGGGGTATACCAGTATGGCCCATCTGCACTTGCCAGTATTTGTTCACTCTGCCCTACAAATGTCTCCCAACTCTGCAAGATTGCAAGGTCAACTCATGTACACAGCCCTTGGAGGTCACACAGTGCCTTCACTATTGCTGTGGAGTCAGGGTTATGTCTGCCACAATTCATGACCATGACTGTTTGCAGATACAGCCATTGTTAGCGACCTTTGGATGTCGGCTTAAGTTCACTTTTGTGTTTCAGGATGACACCCCTCCCCATCCTCAACCTTTTTGCAAATGCTTGACAACTTTGGGCCACACGGCTGTCATTTTGCAGTGTCTCAAATTCAGAACACCGTGTGTATCGGCCTAGTCCCTGCTAATGAATGGCAAAAATACAGGTGTACACTGGCACCAGCAAGGTACAGATGGGATGGTGGGACTGAGGTGGAGTGAGGTGTTGCTTGTGCAGCACATGTATCTGAATTGATACTGTCTGTAGCTTTAAAACTTGGTCTTGGTACACCATTACACATTGCAACACATGCCTTTTGGGGACATTTGATGTTATGCATATGCTACCTGTAGAGAGACCTGGCTGTTGTTTCCTGTGGAACAACTGTCCCATCTGATTACCCTAACCCATAGGCCACACTTATGCAGAGTCCAGATGATTGTTGACACAGGTACTGCATAGCCAGTACTTGCTAGACATTCCTGCAACTCCCTCAGTGTTGCAGCATGTTTCTAGGCAGCCTCCATGACCAGTTTGCAACATGTGTTGTCATCTGTCTTGGATGCCCATCTGTTTATTTTATACATTAATGTTGTCCCATACTTCCTCATCACATCCATGACTGTCTGCACTGTTTGCCATGGTATATGCAATGGTGAGGTAAGGCTACATGACCCACTCCTGCATGCTACCTGTTGGGTATGGGATCAATTACATGGCTGTTAAGATGTGTGCAAGCCACAGCTGCCTCTGTTGCATGTGAGTGGGCAAATGTGATGGATATACGTCTTGGTCAGCAGACCATTTCTTGGTGTGACATTGAGGACCTTTACTTGATGGAAGGTGCATACTCATGAAGAGTGAATGCTGTCAGTACTTCAAAAGCTGCTTCTGCAATATGTTATTTGGAGTGTGTGCACACATATGCTTCCAGTGTCTATTAAGGTATGTATTTCCCATATTTGCTGTCCTAACATAGGATTCTATATTACACATTCATTGCTCATGTTAGGACCACATTACAGGTTGTAAGGGTTGTGAAATGTGGCATTGTGATATGCCATTGTGTACATCTGTAACAGTTGCCATTGTAATAGTAGTATACACACTGTTGTAGCACTGTATAAGGGTGATGTTTCAGACATGTTCCTACTGTAGGCCATTTGTCCCACCATTATGTTCATCTCTGTGCACACATCCTGCAATGACAAGTTGTTAGTTATATTGCAGGACTCTTACATACCCTTCAGATATGCCACCATGGTGACCACTGTGATGCAGTGCAGTTAACAGCAACAATAAGTGAACATGTACAGCATGCATTATGGGTAGGTGTGTTAAATGTGTGCATGGCAAATACCATGGCCATAACATGGCCGGTGCATTGGCAAACCTGAACAAACAACACCATACTCAGCAGCTACAGGCTGCTGCCCCAGAGGTATACCAGAGGGACCTACATAGTTGCATGAGAAATGTGATGTCAGTAGCCACACTTGTGGCATTGATACAGGGTTGGATCAGCATTTAAGTACATCAACAGTACAAACCCACAATACTACAGATTATGCACATCTGTTCATTACTACAAAGCAGTACCAGATTTTATATATATATATATATATATATATATATATATATATATATATATATATATATATATATTTTATCTCACATATGTATGGATAAACTCTACAGATGCAGATTGATAA
>NC_056728.1:1779337149-1779474649 GCF_019279795.1 Protopterus annectens | reverse complement strand
GGGAATCACTTGTATTATGCAGATAACTGCAGCATTTTATGAGCTTAATTTGATCTTCTCTAATTCAGCTGAAACTATTTAGTAATCCTCTATTTTTTTAACCGGATTAGTAAATTCTTTGAGTCACACCCTGTCTTTGTGCATATTTCCAAACTTACTGTTAAACTGCTCATAGATCGAGTTGTTAATTTGCAGCTGACATTACTCAGCCAAACACAATTCTTTAGATTCACATTACAGCTTTTGACATGGTCTTTCCACAACCATGAAAGAAATGTGTGCAGTTTGCGTGAAACACCAGTTAGGAAGGTTTACACCTTTCTGTAAAGTAAGGATTGCAGCATCCAATTTGAAGTTGTACTAACTACACTTGTCAAGTCAGGCAGTAAGTGCACAGGACTGAACTGCTACTGTCAGTATCATGAGTACAGACTGACCATTTTGCCTCCATAATTTTCCTGTAGAGCTTATTAGAAGTCACTGTACCCGTCCATGCTGTGTGGCCCTTGGAAATATTGCACATCTTATTGCAAGATATCCTAAATATTGTAGCCAGAGATCCAAGAATTCATAGCACTGTCCTCATTGTGGAAAACGTGTGTGGGCCCTACAAATTACTTAAGATTACCAAAAATACATGTATCACATCACACAGACCCCTTTGCCATCAACTCTGACAGCTTCATAATGTAACGCTGTCTCACACTGTGCATCAGACAGACATTAGTACATGGTCACACAACTTACAATGTATCAAAGAGTACCAGCCATCATCTACACATGAGACAGAGAGTACACTACACAATGGCTTGGACTATAAATACTGTTAGGAGGGCATAACTGCTACACAGGATGTTGAACAGTGTAATGCCTGCCGAATGTGACCACCCACTTGGTATTCAGGGTCATGGCTAATAATGGTAAATGGCATTAACAGAAATAACAGTGGCTGTCCTCCACTCAGCTGGGGTGAAGCGAGTACTCAGGCTTTGGTTGAATGGGCGGCTTAATGTTGTAGCACATCACACACGTACTCAAGTGTCTCAACAACAGGCACTGTTACAACTGTGTCCTACTCCAGGCTACCAGCACTGTTATGACTGTGTTCTACTCTAGGCTGGGGTGTGTGACATCACTGTCATGGAATAAAGGAAAAGAGACACGACTGCCTTCACTGCTTACATGCCCCATTACATAGGCAAGTACCTACTATTACCTAGGATAACTAGTCAACATGGACAGAAAAAGTGCTTGCTTCAACATTTATCTCTGTTTTGTGGGTCATTGTATGTCTAGTCAGTGCCCGTCTCCCATGGTTGATATGGTGGATAACACCAAGACTTTTCCAGACATGCTATCCACCATTTCCCTCTGGGCTTTACATTGCAGCTGAGGACAGTGGCATCCCACATTAGGATTCCATGCAGATACTTCAGTTGCAATTAAATGTTGTTAGGACACCTATTCCAGTCAATGCCAGTTACAGCACACCCTCTATAATTCTGGACTTCCACTCTCTATTTGGATCTTCTTGAGTCTATCAAGATACATCCAAACACCATGCGTTTGGGCAACTTTAGCTACCCATCTATTGACTGTGTAAATTACATGTGCTCTGACTCACTTGCCCACAGGTTCCTTGACTTCGTAAACTGCTTCTCAAAGGCAAAAAATACAGCATACATGCAACCAGATAACATCCCAGGCCACATACTATGTCAACTCAGGCAGGAACGTGCAACAACATTAAGCCGCCCATTCAACCGAAGCCTGAGTACTCGCTTCACCCCAGCTGAGTGGAGGACAGCCACTGTCATCCATTTGCACAAAGGTGAAGCGTCCACCAATATGTGAAATTATACAGCCATCAGCCTAACTAGCCTGATCTGCAAGGCCATGGAACGGATTATCATGGACCCCATTAACAAGGATATTGGCAACCTTCAAGCACTTGATCAAACATAGTTTGGCTTTGTCAAGGGGAGGTCATGCGTGTTAAGTTTGTTCGACTTCTTTGAGACAGTCAACAAAGCCATGGCCTAGGGCAAGGTGGTACACAGTGCCTACCTTTACCTGTCCAAAGCCTTTTGACACTATTCCCCACTGGGAATAATAGATAAACTCTATCAACTAGGCATAAATTTATATGTTACCAGATATGTAGCAAACTGGCTTAGTAGTAGAAGCCACGTAGTCAAAATAGGGGAAGCCACCTCAAGCAGTCTGCCAGTAAAAAGGGGCGTGCACCAGGATTCGGTCTTGGGGCCTGTGTAATTTGGGATATATTTTTCTGAGGTGCAGGCCAAAGCCAGTGGGCTCTGGCTGACCAAGTTTGCAGAAGACTGCAAGCTGGGTGCCATCATCAAATCGTCGTCTAGTGATGTGTACATCCTCCAAGTAGGTCTCACTTAGACAAATGACTTTTCCCAAAAACATGGACTCAAGCAAAAGATGAACAAATGCATCACCGTCCTCTTTGGGGAGAGTGATGTCCCCACTAATTATCATATTAATAACGATGTCCTAAGCATGCAATGAGTCCTAGGCACTCAGGTTGATAGCAACCTAACTTTTGACCACCCTGTTGCTTCTGTTGTATGGAAAGCCTTGTATATGGTCAACATCATAAGTCAGAGTATCTCGTCCAGGGAGAAGGAGGTCACAACATCCCTGTATTCTTCCCTCATAAGGGCCATTATTGAGTACAATACCCCATTTGGCATGTACCTCTCAAAGCAAATGCATCAACTGTAGAGACCACAGAGGTTCCTCACCAGGAGAATCCAGGGCCTCAAACATCTACCATACACATACAGGGTAAAATCCCTATCCCTCTAATCAGATTAATACAGACTCCTCAGAGGTTACTTCTGTCTGGCATACAAGGCGATCACGGACCAAGCCTTGATGGGACTGCTGCATATTTGCAAGTCAAACTCCACTCCAGTAACACCCACATGCGGCCTCACCTGGTCTGTGACATCAATCAGACTTGTTGACGGGACAGATTTGTGTCCCAGAGACTCCCTCATCTATGGAATATATTCCCTCTAGATCAAGCAGAGTACCTCTTTATCCATTTTTAAGTGCAAACGGGATAACTGGATGAGAAACACAAAATATACCCCTGGGAATCCACCTCTGTCCTTGTCTGACAGGGGCATCGGGTGCTGCTCTGTCTAAACATGGGCTAAACTCTTGTTTAGCCTTAATAAGGGCCTCAGAGCCTAGTAACCACCTATGATCCTATTATTCGAGGTATTATATTATATATAAAATAAAAGTTACGTACTATGTAAAAATGCCTTCATACCTTACACACATTAATACACATACAGACATGCACAGGCAAACAGTCGAGCAACAGACAGTGTCATTTACATATATACATATGTAGATATACAAATAGATGCAGAGGTCGAGAGAAACTGAGACACACACACACACACACACACACACACACACACACACACACACACACACACACACACACATGCATTCAGTTGATTAATTATGCACCTCTCTCATGCAATAAATAGCTGGAAAACACTGGAAACATGAGCATAAAGCATTATAGAAAATGAAAAAGTTGATATCACATGGGATCACCCATTAATAACAATTCAAAAAAAGATGGAAGAAAACCAGATATAATAGTCCATGTAAAGAAGAGATAAGTAGCATTGATCATTTAAATTGCTACTCAATGACTACAGTGTCTTCCATAAAGACAAGCACAGCATCATAAAATCCCAGGATTTGCAGGCCGAACCAAGGGCAATGTGGCAGAAGGATACCCATACAATTCCAATAGTATTTGGAGCAATGGGTCTTAAAAAAAAAAAATTATCGTCAAACTGAAATATGTTAACAGTGCATGTAACTTCATATGAATTGCATAAGTCATTACTGGCCAAATTGTGGGTTCTGGGAAGAGTACCTCTTGCTAACATCAAAGTTTGGGTTGAAGCAATACTAATTTCTTGAACTTCATGAAACCCAAAAAACTTGGAGAAATTAAAACAAATGTTAGGGATTAACCCTTACATCACTATATGGCTAACAAGTTGGCTTACTAACAGAAAACATACTGTCAAAGTTGGCAACTCCACCTCTACCAGTAGACCTGTCACCAGTGGCATATCACAAGGTTCTGTGCTGGGTTCTTCACTGTTTGGAATCTACTTCTCAGAAGTCCAGACAAATTAGACAGCTTCTGGCTTACCAGCTTCACTGATGACTGCAAATTGGGTGCAATCATTGAGTCCCCCAATGATGTTAACCTACTACAGGAAGGGCTAATACAGAAAATGACTGGTGTCAAAGCCACTGTCTAAAACTAAACACAAAAAATACATTATTTCCTTAGGCAAAGTAGAATTCTCCACTAACTTCAGTACTGACAACACCCCCTGAAATTCAGTAATGCGAGACCTAGGAACACAGGTAGATTGCAATCCAAGCTTGCACCACCAAGTTTCCTCTGTTATAAGGACTACTAACTACTAATTAGTCTTGTAGCTATAAAATAGTTTGTATCTCTCCATTCCAGCAAGCTGTATAGTGCAGTTTGGACCCTACACCTGCTTTTTACACCACTTTCCATTAATAGTGCAAAGGGTATAGGTAATAGAACCATACCCTCTTTGCACTATTTATCGATAAATGCCTTTTACACCATTTTCCATTAATAGTGCAAAGGGTATAGGTAATAGAACTATATACTCTTTGCACTATTTATCGATAACCTTCCCACAGATCTTAGGCATATGCTAGTATTATTTGACATAGATGATATGGTGATATACAGCCCAAGCCTATCTCAGTCAGTGATCAAAACATCAGCTAAAAGCATATCAGCTTACTCGGCCATTAATTCTACATACAAAGTAAACCAAGGTCATAGTCTTTGGCCAAAGAACCCAGCAACTGGACCATTGGCAGCTGCAGTCAGGTGGCAACAGAAACAGTTCTGTTTTAGAAATGCTTTGGTGTCTGGTTAGATCCCAGTCTCAATGTATAAAAGCACATACAAAACACTAAAGCCTAAAGTAAACAATCTGCTGTTCTGGTCCAATATAATATCTCACTTTCTGTCCCCAGAAGGAAGAGCTGCAGCTGATAAAGGGGTCCTGTTCTCCCAGCTGGAGTATGGTCTCCCCAACTCCTCAGATCTCTGGAAGTACTTGTAGTAGCATCTGTAAATGTATCACAATAGCCCTGCAATGAAAGCAATGCCACTTCCTCCTTACAGTTTTGGAGTAATTGACTGGCCACAAAATGTATTGCAAGGATTAGACAGGAAAACAAGAAGGATGCTTCCTGCTTACCAAATGATTTAAAAAAAAGTCAGTGCATACCAAGTCTACATTTTATCCGTTCCGAAGGAGGTATGGGTCTCCTTGAAATTGATTACATGTATTGAGCTGAAATCCTGTGAAGGCACAAATATCAGCTGACTTCACAAGACACAAATGTAGAGAAAGTTTTGAAACATGAGGAGAATACATCTAAGATGACTTCTCTGCTTAGTCTAGTAAAAGCATATCGGAGTCAAGCAGGAATGGAAAAAAAACAGAAGTAGATCAAAATCAGGCAACGACTGAATGTGCCAAAAAAACAGAGGAAAGAATATAAGGTGAAGTACCAGACGAGAAGTCCAAAAATGTGGAGAAAATGCACAAAGAGAGTTGCAAGTATAGAAAACTTCTGTTAGGAAATTCATGTTGATCAGGATCGAAAGCAGGAATGGTTAGTCAAGTTGAAACCAAGACATGAAAAGTTATTCTTGTTGTCCCAAGGTAGTGGGCTACATGCATGCTGATTTACAAAGTCTACTGAACACATGAGAGACACAGACAAATGTAGGTTTCATAAAAAAGAATTGGAAACAGTCGCACACCCCTTTGCTGGTTGTGACATATCAATGGCAGAAGGACTGTATGCTGAAAGGCATAATAATGTGGCAATACTGTTGCGCTGTGTATTGTGCAAAGATTATGGTATTGAAGTGACAGAAAAAACACTAGAAATATTAACCACAAAGCATTATAGAAAACAATGAAGTGTAGATCATATTGCATCACCAATTTCCAACAGTTAAAATGACATGCTAGAAAACTAGATGCTAGTGGTCCATGAAGAGAAGACAAAAGTAGCATTGATCATTGAAATCGTTACACACAGTGACTACAGTGTCTTGCGTATAGAGAGACCCACAGTTATAAAATATCAGATTTGCAGGCAGAAACAAGAGCTATGTGGATGAAAGATACACATACAATTCCTACAGTAGTAGGAGCAATGGGTCCTACAGAAAGAATCTAAAATCGTGCTTAGATATGTTAGCAATATATATAACCATGTATGAATTGCAGAAGGAGTCATTACTGGGCACAGTGCAGGTGATTCAAAGAGCACTTCTGGCTGACCAAGATTGAAGCAATACTAATTTCATGTACTTAAATCCTACTTTGACTTAAGAAGGGGGTCCATTCCCATCATAGTATTAGAAACCCAAAAGGTCTGTGGAGTTAGTGGCTTTTCTATACCTACTATAGTGATAATAAAGTCCATAATGGGAAACTGCAACCAGGATTTAATAAGCTATAGATCACCATCTATGACCCAAGAAACATATAAAATGTATTTGACTTAGTGAGGGCCCTCGGCATTCAATCCAATAACATATTCACAGGCAAGTTCAAACTGGGATACTTGCACAATCACAAGCCCAGATTTTCCTGGACTTTGTAAACACAAACACCTTTGACCTGATTGTCCATACTCCCACTAGGGGTGAAAATATACTCGACCTGGTACTCTCAAACATGGGAAAAGGCTGTACCCTTCCTCCCGCTTTTGTTGTACTGTCATCTCAAGAAAAGTCAGACCATTAAACTGTCTCCTTCATAATAAATATCAATTCTGTGACCCCTTCAGCTAACCCTAAAACATTTAAGAACTACTCTAAGGTAAACCTCATACTACTAAGAGATAACCTGTCAATATTTTAATCTCTCCTTTCCAAACCCTGAGAACACAGCTGCCTGTGTAGAATTGTTCTCAGAATCCTTGCACAAGTATGTCAATAAATGCATACAGACAGCTGTGCCTACCAGAAATAAGCCCAGAACTAACAAAAAGCAAACCACCCTAGCAGAATCCAAACAAACAAATAAAAAGTCACAGCCAAGATTAGGAAGTATGATGCCCATCACGATGAAAACACTTAACAATCTAAACAAACTAAGACAGCACAAATGAAATTTATTAAAGTCAGATTTGAGGTAAAGATATCCTCCCAGACAAAGGGCAACAGCAAAATGTTCTTTATCTATGTTCAAAACCGCAAAGGCAGCACACAGCAGTATAAATGTAGCCACCGATATGGAGCTGGAAGATATAGCAAATCTGCTTGCCAACAAATTCAGCTTCAATTTTACCACCCCCCATGACCTGAAGGGCATCCAGGGAATACCATCAACCCTCCACAACTATCACTAGTGAGCAGGTTCTAGATGTGGTCTCGAAGGTCAACAACACTGCATCAATGGGCCCCGATAATAACCCAGGATGCCTCCTAAATAGACTGAAATATGACCTGTCAAGACCACCGGAGTCATTGTTTAACCATAGCCTTCATACAGTCTTTGTGCCATACAAACTGAGAAGTGCACTGGTCATCTCTTTGCACAAGGGCAGTCCATCAACAGACCTTGGGAACTAAAGACTCAAAAATGTTACTAATATCTTATGCAAAGCCATGGAAAGAATTACCATGAAATGATTAATAAGGACACAGAAAATTTTCAAACACTAGATCAAGGGCATATCATGCCTACTCAGCTTGAGGAACTTCTTTGAGAATGTCACCAAGGTAATGGATGATGGCAAGACAGTACATACTGCCTACCTTGACCTAGCTAAGGGATTTGATAAAAGATCCCACTTCTGCATTGTAAACAAACTCATGGCTATAGGCATAAACCCCTCTGTTACACTCTGGATAGTCAGCTGTCACTCAGATAGCATTCAGGAAGTCAGGATATGTGACACCACCGCCACAAGGAGACCAGTCATAGCAGAGTCCCTCAGGGCTCTGTGCTGGGTCCACTCATTTTTGGCATCTGCTTCTTGGAAGTTGCCTCTGGATGACCAGCTCTGCAGAAAATTGTAATTAGTAGCAGTCATAGAATCCCGCCAAGACACTAACATCCTCAAGGAAAGACTGACACAGACAAGTGACTGGTGCCAAAGTCACAGCTTAAAACACCCCTAAGAGTAGAACCAGTAGTCAGCGATTTGGGTACATATTTAGATAGTAGCCTGTTTTTTGAGCAATAAGTGTCTATTGTAGTAAGAAATTTATTCTATGTTGCTCAACTTAGAATCAAAGGCATGGCATCTAGGTGCAAGGAAGTCATCAGTCTGTTGTATTCCACCTGTCGTCAGGCCTGTTATTCCATACAATGCCCTCTTCACCATGCACCTGACCAGGCACATGCAATAACTGGAACATTCACAGAGGTTCTTCACAAAAAGAGTACAGGGAATAAACAGCATGTCCTATGCAGATCATCTCAAAGTGTTTCCTACAAACTGTTGAGAGGTGAACTATGCATGGCATACAAGGCACCCTAGAATACCACTCACATGAACTTCTTGCATATCGGCAAAACAAACATCTAGGGATTTAATCTTTTCTTGTGACTAACACAGGACATGTTGGAGGGACAGGTATGTGTCTCAGAGAATTCTCCTCCTTGGAATAGGCTTCCCATCCAATGTGAGGGAGAGGTCTTCCGTAACCCTAGTTGAGAGAAACTTGGGCCAGTGGATGGAAAATCATAAATACATTCTGGGTCTAGCATCTATATCTCTAATAGACAAAGACAGCCGGTAAATCTTACCTTAGCTTACATATAACTTTAAGACACATAAGCTTGTGGGGTGCAAATGGGATACTTAACCAGGCCTGTAAATACCCCACTGGTCATTAAACTAGTATATAACTAATGTGAATGGGTAAATAAAGCCTGAATACAGGTTAGCATAACTCTCAACCTCTTATCTCTACAATTACCAGGGACAAATCCAAAAATAATCAAGGACAGTTTTTAAAACCTTAGAAGTAAATTTCTAAGCCAAACTTTGGGGACATCCCCAAAAAATCAGGGGCAGTTGGGAGATCTCTCTCTGACACAGTGCAGGGCAGAAAATATTTAATTGTCGACTGATTCTTCACAACTGAAAAGCTGACAACGAGACCCGTAATGAGACAGACTATCAGCAGAGACTGC
The DNA here is from genome assembly GCF_019279795.1 of Protopterus annectens. Classification (NCBI taxonomy): domain Eukaryota; kingdom Metazoa; phylum Chordata; order Ceratodontiformes; family Protopteridae; genus Protopterus; species Protopterus annectens. The sequence goes on along the minus strand of NC_056728.1, from coordinate 1,779,465,347 downwards.
TGTTTAAATGTTTACATCAGTCGTGCATGCCAGGCAAATGTAACAAGAGCATTTAATTTGTTCACATGGGTTGTGAAGTACCAATCATTTTGTGCTGCTTCCATTACCACTACAATCAAATGCAAGGCAGTTATTTAAAACAGCGTGTATCTGATTTATATTCCTCAACCGGAAAAAAAATGCAACTGTAATGTTTGGCTTGTGGCTATATCTAAGTATTACTGACTGCAGAGATATGACACTTACAAAGCCGCAAATCACAGCGAAACCTCCACAAACTTTTTATATAAGTACACGTAATGGTTGTATGGCAGCTAATCTCATACAGTATATCATTACCTGAGTTGCCAAGACTTGAAATGAAATTCTGAATATAGACATAAAATCCTAACTATAATCTGTTAGCAAGCCCTGTGCTGATGATCAATGTCATTACAAATGAAGTTTGCAGCAAACAGAAGCGTAGGTGGCTCAACTAGTGTCCGAAACATGTAGTATGAACAAGCACCCTACTCCCTCAGCAAGGGGCAAAAAAAAAAAAAACACTTCCCTGTAATAAGCTGATCTTGACTGGCATTTTAGACTTCCATTACACAGAAAAATAAAAAAATGCATGGCACGCACACCCGTCTCTTAGACAGACAGACATAGTCTCTTCTCCATTCATGCACACAGACATTCTGCTTTCATGCATCGTTAACTCTCTCTCATACACTCACAGACAGTCTCATCTACTTTCACAAACACACAGTCTGCCTCCATGCATGCACAGTTCATTCTCTCATGCATTGTTAACTCCCTCTAATACACGTCTCTCTACACAGACACAGACTCTTCTGCATTCACAGACACAGACATTCTGCTTTCACACACGCACTTTTCAGTCAACCAGGTATCGCTAACTCTCGTTCATACACTCACAGATACAGTCTCAACTACATTCACAAACACAGATACATTCTGCTTTTATGCATGCACCGATCATTCTCTCCTGCATTGCTCAGTCTTACCCACACACATGCATAGTCTCATATGCAGTCACATACAGAGACATTCTGCTTTCGCTCACAAATGCGATCAAAACGGTAAACACATACATACATACATCGAAGCAGGGCAAACTTCTAAACTGCACAGATTGCCAATGAATCTCATGATTTAACTCATGTTTTAAGTTTTCTGGCAAAATAGAGGTTAAAACATAACATAAAGAAAACTGTATTGGACATTTAACATTTAGAATTTTAACCTTCAGGAAATCTATGCTAATACATTTCTATCAACTTTCTAATGTGTGTAAGTGCATTATTTAAAAATTGCCTCGATTAATAAGCCTCTGACAAGATATCTGTTGTAAGAAGTTGATAGCTATGAAGCACGGTATGAAGGTATGAAGCACGGTGGTTGTGGACCAATTGTAAAAAAAAACATCAGCTACAACAGAAGAACACAACCAAGAAACTCGATAATTACATCAAGGCAGTATAAGTGGAGGCACAGATATGTATGCTGTAAAACTTTACCAAGTTTTAGAATTTTTTTCCAACTTACTGAAGTATTGCTTTCAAGCACTTTGGCTGCACTTTTAGTGGAGGTAGTACTTGCTCAGATAATATTTTCTGTCCTGAAGGAAACAGTGGTAGTAAGACAGTTCCACAACAATGTAGCAGTGATTTATAGCAGCTGCTAACAGTGCCACCCTTGAAAATGTAAATTTCACAGCATGGGCAGAACATTAGGAGAGGGAACTACTGATTAGACTGTGTCGAGGGTACGTCACGAAGGTGGAGACAAAGTCCACCTGAAAGGATGTGATACAAAAGAACGGGGGATGGGGCTCCCTGCCCTACGCTAAGGAATGGGAGAAATGTAAAACTGAGAAACTTTTTAGAGGGTTCTTGTAACAAAGGAGGCTAGGCTGATTTTATAAGGATGAAGGAAAACTTGCATTTGAGGTAGCATGTGTTGGAGCCTGGAGTTTTCCTTTAAGTAGTGGCCTATCATTATTTAATGCTGGCATTCCTGCTATCATTCCAGTGATGTTGTGTTCTTCCACACAAATTGTATATATATATGAGGGCTACAGCTGGACAAAACGTGTGTGACCTTGTACAGTCCAGAAGTCAGTGTATGTAACACTGTTATACGCCCTTGTAAGTCATTATATGAGGGAAGGGTATGCACCGTTTTTAACCTAGGCTGTTACAACATGTGAGGGATATCAGTAGTAACACACATGAAGGTATATGGCTGTACATTTCCATATATTTCACCATGGGAACAGTGGTGGGCTAGTGCTTACTGTCTTACAGACAAATGTTTTAAATTAAGCATTGTTATGTTAGAGAGACATTTTCATTGTGACAACTGAATTCTTTTCTCCATAGGGGTTGAGTACAGAGTGCAATTTGAGGCTGCTGAATTTCATCTGTAATTAGAGCTATGTATTTGACATGATTTTTTTGTGGGACATATGCCCCTTTTTTTTTTTTAAGGTGAGAGTTGGATGTTAAGGAAGGATTATTGGGAAGTGTGGTGAGGGAGGTTTGGTAGGAGAGGTTTCACTTGCAGACAGACAGGACATAGAAGACAGCAGACAGGGGTGGTGTATGACACATGGGGGGTAAACACCTTGGCAGGGAGGGTGGTTGGGAATCCGAGGCTCATGATCCACCCAGTTGGTATTAGTGGCACTGATATCCTCACCTGATGGCAGCAGGGGCGGCTCGTGCTATTGGACTGCAGGACTGCAGCCTGCCAGCTGTAAAAATGCAATAAAATAGAAAGATAAAAGAAAAAAACAGTGAAATAAAATAAAAACATAATCGCAAGTCCTGGACATCGCACATGCGCACTCGCAGCATTTCCCGATATCTGGACTGCTAGTGAACCAGACTGGAGCATGCTCACAGAATCCAGACTGTCTCAACAGCAGTCTGGATTAGGAAGACAGCATTCACCAGCACAGATTCCCAGAAGTCTATGCAGTTACAACTGCATAGACCGGAAGTGGATCGGAGTGAAACATCGGCAGGCTGGGTAGCAGCAGCCTGCTCTCGCGGTACTGAAGGAATGAGTCCCGGGGCTTTTAGAGAGTACTGCAGGAAGGATTTGAATGGGACGACGAACTTTGCAGGCAGGACAACTTTGAAACGCAGGTGTGTGTGTGGGTGTGTGTGTGTGTGTGTGTGTGTGTGTGTGTGTGTGTGTGTGTGTGTGTATGTATGTGGTTGCTTACTTGTTGATCAGTTAACGTAGAAAGTGATTTCCTTATTTGTGTAGCTCTTCTGGTTGTAAACAGGTATAATGAGGTTGCTTATAGAAATGTGACATCAGAAAGGATTATGGTAAAAAGTGGTACGTTACACATTAGAACAAAAATGCATATGCATATGAACAGTGAAAAAACTCTTCTTAACTGTATGAAACTGAATCAATGTGAAAAGAGCACAAGGGGAAATATGAATAGCAAAGTAACATAAACCACTACCAAACTAGATGCTGATATTGTAACAATGGCTAGCAGTATTAAACAATTTAAAGCTAGATACAGGATTACATGATTACACAGATACAACATATATGGATTACTAGTTATGCTGAGCAGTTAGGAAGGCACTGTAGTTCAAGATAAGAGAACACATACAAAATGGTGGAATACTTATATTATTAAAAAGGAAGGTATGAAAAGCATTTCAAAATGCAGTTAACGGGCTACCAATCAGTGGTCGAAATATGTAGGTGCTATTTTTAAATGGTAAAACACTAAGCCTTTATAAATGCTACATCAAAAACGTTACTCAGCTAAACATTATGAATTCTGGGTTACAACACAAAACAAAACAAAAAAAGTGTCTTACGATAAACAGCAAAACAAACTAGCTTAAATGGTAATTCCTGCCTCATGATTGCAAGCAATGCTGCATTGTTATTTAATATCAGACATTCCACTGAAACAACAGGTTGTTGAGAAGGCACAGTGTCACTCTTGGATATCCATTTTTTTATGTTACAAGGTATGTTTTATAAATTAATTTGCAACCCAAATTTCTAGAATTTTATTTTATTTACATGTGGTTCTAAGTGTGGCTTCAACATATGCATTATGTCACCCATTTCTGATTTAGCATTGTATCCATACTGAACATCCAGTTGTGAATTTTAAGTTAATGAGCAGTGGATGAAAGTCCAGCTATAGCTAAAATTTCATGTTTCTGTATTTTGATAGTTGTGTGCATTAAAATATTCAAAATCCAAATTTACCTTTAGCGATTCCCTTATCAGGTGTAAAGATAGTATTGAGGTCCACTTCATTTGAAGGATAGTTTTCATTAGTGGCATGTGTTCCAAATGCCACCAAAAGCCTCAATGATGTTCTCCTTTGCAAGGTTTTCAGGGGCACAGTGTGTTTTGGAATTCTCAGGAGGGTAGTTAGCCGGTTCATCTTCATGGATGCCTGTTGCTAAAGGTTGAGTAGGTACTGGTCAGTAGCTGAACATTTTTTTTTTTCAAGAGCTATGGCAGATTTCACTAAACTCTGATTATAGTTTACTAAAGTCTTAAATGATTTGTCCATCATAAACTGTAGACACTGCAGGCATGACTACAGTAGAAACAAGAAAATTTCACCAACATAAGAATATTTTCTCAAAGCAATCGTTCCTACTATAGTGAGTGTGTCTGTGTGTAAAATGCCCCAGATGGCAAGACTCAAACCCTACACTTTGCAAACAGATAGCAACAGCTTGAATTCCCTACCTGCCACCACTTGTAAAATGTTTGCTTCATATTTGTGGTTGTATGGATTTTGAATAATGACAGGCATTTGAATTTCAGATTTCATGTTCTTCAGGAAGTGCGTGGTAACACAAAACCTTTTATTCTAGCAATGTTCTGTTTATAACATTAATATTTGCAGTTTGTCACTATTTGGGGGGGGGTGGCTGCATTCCTCCATTATTGGCTTTGTCCAGGTTTTTTGTGCTGAGAGGTTGAGAGCTATGATGAGAACTGAATTCATTTAATATGTTTAGGGAGCTGCATTCCCCCATTATTGGCTTTGTCTAGGTGTTTTATGCTAAGAGGTTGAGAGCTATGGTGAGAACTGAATTCACTAAATCATAACAATTTAAGTTTCAGGCTACCTGTCTTTAAAGAAACAGCTGATTTGGCATAGTGGTGTGTTTCTCTGACTGCAATGCATGAAGTCCAGGGACCAAGACATTGGTAATGAAATACATGGTGGTAACACATTTTATTCTAACAACTTTCCAAAATTATACAAGCAATGTTTAAAATGTGTCCCTAGTTTTTCAGCTTTTGCCCCCCCCCCAATACATTTTGGCTTTTTCCAGATTTTTTATGCTTCAAAGTTGAGCGTTACAGTTGAGTGTCAAGTGGATTTTACAAGGAGCTGAGAGCTTGACGAGAAGTTTAATGCTGCTTATGTTGAGTTTGCTTGTATTAATAGCACAACAGGTAGTGTACTTGCTTTTTATGCAGAAGGCGGTGGGTTCTACTCCCACAGTATATAGATGCATTGCTGATGCTGTACTGTGTTGTACTTTTAAAGGGGATAGATGCTGCAGTCCTGATAATGTTCTCTTTGGCAGAGATACCTAGTAACGATGAACCTGTTATCAATTTGCCATCCATTCCCTATTGCAATATTACTAGCTTATCATTTTGTTTATTGTAACATAGACAATTTATTCCTCAATGGCAACAAGTACTTTATTTGTAGATGAAACAATAAAATATAAAGTTATTTGCTAGCAGCAACCTCTTCATTAGTTACAGATCTCTTTAATGTGGAATTATTTAGATGATCTGTAGAAGTTTGAGTAGACTTTTATGATGGAAATTTTCTAAACTGGGCAGTTTTGTCATTATTAGTGCATGCATTTTGTTTTATTGTTTACTTGAAAAATGTTCAAAACAATAAATTTAAAATGTTCTCTAACAGCTGTACTATATTATACGAGGAATATAATTTAATACAATCAGGAAGGTGTATCAAAGAACACATGTATTTTTCCTGTGCAAGGAGCCTATGATTTGAAAACAGCCCAAAATTAATCTTTATCTGCCACTGGCCAGATGTATTTTCTTTGAATGTGGGTTTCAATGCTGTTACAATGAATGTGAGTTTCAAGGGCAGAGAAGTTTTAATGCTAAGTCTATTTTCATTGTGAGACTGCATTGCTTTGTTTAGCAGATTTCTATTAGCGTTTATGCTGCAAAATGTAAAACAAAACTTTTAAATGAAATCCATATCATTGTAGAAGTAAAGCGGCATGCACATTACAGTGTTTATGGTATATGGGGTGAAATAGCCAAGTCATGGTACATTGGAGTAGCTGCAGGGGGGAGGCTCCATTCAACCATGATTTTGTGAGGAGGGGAAGGGCAGCAAACTCAGACTGAACTATACCTCTTAACTGTCCAGATTTTTGCAGAATGAATAGATTTTTCCTTCTTATTTTTGCTTCGTTCCTCATAAAATTTGTGGTTTTCTGGAAAATCATTTATGAACGAAGTTAGTAAATAATGACAGACATTGAGTTTCAGAATTCATACTCTTCAGAAAATTCATGCTAAAGCAAGACCTGGTGTTCTGTCAACTGACTATGTTTATACAAGAGCAACTTTTAGCACTGTTTGTATGTTCCCCTAATATATTTGGCCTTGTCCAAATTTCCTGTGCTAAGAGGATGAGAGGTATGCACAAATAAATCACTTTATAGAATTAGGTATACCCAAACCTCTCAACTGCCCCTGATTTTGGCTCAAAATGTTGCTCTCCCCCAATAATCCCTCTGCAAAATGGCAAATTTGGAAGAAAATGTGGAGGGTTTACAATTAATAAATAATTGTAATGATCAGTTATAGATTACTTTTAATTTCAGAAATGCATGTAGATTCTCTTATTTTGTCAGCTGCTCAAGTTAACAGTAGTAATATTAAAAAATGTCCCTTTTTGACAGGTTCCCAGCTGTATTGTGTGGGCATTTTATATTTCTCCATCACATTTTAGGTCCGTTTTTCATAAAATTGTGGCTTTCTGGCAAATTAGTGGCAAATCATTAAAGAATGAAGTTAGAAAATAATGACAGACATTTGAGTTTCAGATTTCATATCCTTAAGAAAACTAATACTAATGCAAGACCTACTATTCTTTTATCTTCCTAAGTTTATAAGAGCAATATTTAAAATTTGTCCTTATTTTTTGGACCTTTGTCCCACTTCTGTTTATGGCTTTGTCCAGATTTCTTGCTCTGAGGCTGAGAATTATGACACATGTATCAGGGCCATCACCATCAGCCAGAGACATTTAATTGTGACATACTTGTTGCACCCCACTCCCCCACATAGTGACTCTGGATGTGCCCTAGCAAGGCAAGGAGCAGTTATGCAGTGTCAAGTGTGCAGAATATCCCCCATCCAAGGTAGACACAAGGACTACAGTGGCTTTTCGTCTGTCCTTGATTTTGCAGAATATTCTGGTTTTCTGTCATATTTTTATACTGCTGATTTATGCTTCCTATTCAGACAATGCACGTTATTGCACTGCCTGTTGCTCTGTGCTTAAGTATCAATGTTTTAATAACCATCAGGTATGCTTGTCTGAGATTGTAAGATGCAAGTAAGCATTAATAAGCATACTGTTAAAGGATTACCAACACTGAAATCTTTTTGTTGTTGCCATGCAGTGAATATTCACATAACTAAATAACATATAAACCTTGGGTATTGAAATGCATATGACAGTATTTGTAATAAAGGACAGGATTACAGTATTTTCAAAAGATCACTACATTTGTTGGAGACTTGCAGTCATCTTTGCAGGCTTTACCAGTAAACTAAATAGAATGCCAATTTCATGTGTGGTCCATAACTTGTGCAGTAATCCTTTTAGCAATTTGTCTTGAGCTTGTTTCTTGTTTGTTCACTTTTTACTTTGATCATGTTTTCCCCATGAAACAAGTAGATAGTTGTTGTCAGGCAGCAGGTCTTTTTTGGATAAGAAACATTTTTTACAAATGGGGGTATCACAGAGATTGCTACTTTCAGCATGTTACTTGGTACTTTTATAAAGCTGAAAATATATATTATAATTAGAACTGCAGTGCAAGGAGAAGTTGTTTGAGTTCAGTGCTGCTTGTTTTTTTTATACTTGGTTTTGACATGCATTTCAGTAATGTATTTGAAAAGTAATTTATTTTTTCATGCCTCACAACCTTTTTCTTTCCATCTAGATATTAAGTAAGCTGTCATGTAGCCAATGCATTGAAATATTTTTTTTCTGTTACACTTCATTTTGTCTTGGTTGGACTTTCATAATGACAATTTGGCACCCAGGGCAGTGTATTTAATTAAAGTCCCATTTTTTGTGGTTTTGAGCAGAGCTCCACCACTTTATAGTTGGACACACCCATTCCCAATAGCCCCACCCATTCAACTGTCTCCTGCAGCCCCCATTTGATTTGAAGTCAGCAGCCGCCACTGGATGGCAGTCACCACTACTCCTTCATAGCCCCAAAGGTGGCTGAGCTGGGGTCTGGGCTGGAGGGGCTGCCTACCCCTCCAGCTGGCACAGGCAATCATCCAGCTCCATCTGGAGGACACTGCGCACTCTTGCCACAGACCTCATCCTGGGTGGCAACATTCTCACTGCACCCACTTGCAGTGGGGGGGTGAGCCCCATCCCCTGCAGTGGTTCCACCTGAGGGTGTTGCAGGACCAGCAGATGAGGGAGGTCTGGTTTGCATCCTAGATGTGCTGGGACCTGGTACCTCAGCCAGGTGGGGTGGGAGAGGCAGATCCGCTGGGATCTGCCTTCCCATATATGCTATGGTGTGGAAATTAACAATGAATATTGATTAGTCATGCACAACACATTATGACATTAGTCAAAATGGCATGCATGGATATTCACATTTACCCAAAACAGTGCAATTATAACAGTGCCATAGCAAACAGAACCCATGCATATATGGAATGGCATTTGGGGTTGCAACAGCATGTCAGTTAGTGGTATGTCAGGCAGGCAATAAAATGATTATTCAACAGGAAATATTAGTATATACACAGTTTAAAAAATGATAAATTAAATGGAACAACAGTCCTAACAGTAGAGTTTTGTTTAGGAACATACCCATGTTGGTTTCAGTGTGATGGTTGTATCAGTTGAAAGAACTGACAACTGTTATCAAGTATATTTGTCAGTATACTACTATTCACTACTCTACATTCTGACCAAACTTACACTCTACCTGAGACATGGGGCTGCTACAGCACACCAGCAGTTGTAGATATCAACAGAGTAATTGGACCCTTATTTTAGTTATACACATCAGACCTGTTTCTATACCAATTTCTTTATCTTTGGACCCTGTGCAGAAGAACTCTGTGCACATTGCATTGCTGTTTCTATACATATTTGAGATTCACATATTAGCTGCAAGCCTAGGAGTGTGTGTTGTGCCTTTCACATACATCTACTGTGACATTCTCTTTGTGCAGGTTTCTTGGCGACATGGGGAAACTATCCGTGACAGCGTGACACTTGAGGGGCTTGTCTTGGCCAGACTGCAAAGTGTGGATATCTAGCTTGCATCTATTTGTAGGACTAGGGCTGATCAACACATTAATTGTACACCTTTCATAGTTATACACATCATACTAGTATTTCTATTCAGATTTCTTTACCTGTGTGCCCTGTATGGAAAATGTTATGTGTTGAAGTGCATTACTTCTTCTATTCAAATTGCAGTTTACCCCTGTAGAACCAGACTGTAAGATCTTAGTGGCAGTCCCTGGATTCAAACCATGGTGTGTGTGGAAAACTGAACAACAGTCCTAGTTTTTATCAGACTGTGCTACTGGGGAGGTGTTGTGTGTGGCTTGTCACATTTGTATCTAGTACATATTTTTGTGCACAGTACTTTTTTATGACATGTTGCATTATTTGTTTCCCATTTTCAGTACACATTATGCATAGACAACAGACATTGATGTCACTGTTTGTGAAACATGTGCACCTTAGCTGGATTGCACATTTGTCTGTTTTACAACTACATACTGCTATTTAGATTCCTGAGTACACAGTGTATGTTTTAAGACTGCACCTGTTAGCCTTATACATTTTTTAGCACATTCACAGCTACATACAGCTGAAACTGAAATTTTAACACAGGACAATGCTGGCAGACAAGTAAAACACATTCTGATGGGAATATGTACTGTTGCTTTTTTCACTTATTTGACATGCTCATTCTAAAGTATGCATACAAGCACTGAACACTCAGTTCACCTCAATTAATGCATTCTGCAGGACATACACATTTCTATTTTTCAGGGACACGTGAGATGACACACAGCAGTGTTTGGGATCACCTTTATTAGTTTTGACATACATATCTGTGTACAACTCAGAAATCCACAATTACTATTCCTGCATGATCTGTACGGGGGAATGATTTTCATTTCTAACTGTTACAGTAGCCCTGACATGGCATTTTCTTGGCAGTTTCATTCAGACACACTCATACATATTCTAATATTCCTCTCCTGCATATTGTACCTTGTTTGCTACTGACATCTGTATTACACTGCAGCTGGGAATACTCCATTGTAACACTGACAACCCAACACAGGCATTTATTCCTGACTTTTATAGCACAATTATATATACAGGTGGTAATACCATTACTATAATTTTGATTTCTTACTGCTAATAGTGGGGGATATTTTGTACTCACCATACTGCCGATGCAACCGGGCCAGTCGCTGGGCATGAGCCTCAACATTCTGGGACCTCTCCACAGCAGCTTTATGGGGAGGAATCACACATTAATCTTACCTGCACAATCACAAGTTTATTTTTTTCCATACTTAGTTACAGATACATAAGACTGCATACTTACAGACAGGTGGGACATCCTGTGCTCGGTCTTCTTGGATCCACTGGTCCAAGAGTGCTCCCCTCATCTGCTTCAGGTCATTATGGTGGTGACATACCTGCTCAACAGTCTGGGATATGCCAGTGGCACTGGTGAGATCACGTGCACGCTGGTCCCAGGCCTCCGCTTTGTGCTGCGAGCCCTGGTACTGGCCCTGCAGCAGCCTGCCATCATGACTTTTTACTAGGAGCCTAGCCATGACCCTGGATTCTGGATGCCCCAACACTGCGCTCAGAAGCAAACACCTTCACCGACACCCAATATTTTGGTCCTGCTCTGAGCAATCCCAAATAGTCATGGCTGTATTCCTGCCTGTGCGGTTTAAATAGGACAGTTTTCTCACACTTTTTCTTGATTGGCCAATTTTAATATACTGAACTATGCTTGTGCTCCGCACAAATCCACATAGCTATGCTTACACTAGGTAAGCACAGCTGAAAGTCGGTAAGCAATGCTTACACTAGCTAAGCATTGCTTAAATCAATTTTTTTCATTAAATTTATAACTTATTTTTTACATTTATATTTTACATATTCCCACCCCACTATGCTATATGTGAGCCATATGATTGACATCTATCATTCAAATTCCTTAAAAGTTTATTAAATAATTTAGCAGAGGGGGAATTCAAACCCAGTATGCTCTACATGCTATACCATGGCAGTACCACTACACTACAGCAACTTGATGATGGTGTCTATCACAGTAGTACTTGTCTATCATTTTCAGGATTTCAGCCAGGCTAAGCATAGTGGCTCACCATGCAAACAAACTGCGCACCAGTTAAATTTCAGATTTATTTGATGAAAAAAATACAATTTTTTAATTTTTATTGCTTTCCTCTAGCCCTACTGCTTCCATGCATGTAGGGCAAGACTGCATACATTTGGGGGTGCGCACTTGAAGGCTGCTGCCTTCTAGGTTTTGTGTTTTTTTTTTAATGTCTATGGACACTGAAATGTTAGCTACTTACATTTCAGTGTCTGTGGACACTAGTTTACTATATAATATTTGAGCCAAGCTCAAATATTATATAACGTGACATTTATCTGTGTCACAAAGTTACTTATGGCCCTTCCTGAGCAAAGGGGGCATGTTACATGTGCAGGCACTGCTGACACACACCCCCTGCACTCGCTCCTGGTTCATGTCCATTTAGATTAGATAGTAGCGTTTCTTCATGCATATGCAAGGCATGCTGCTATTCTAAATGGACACAAACCACTCCGTGCAAGAATATTCTTATTCTTGCATGGAGCTTTGTGAATCCTGGGGTGAAGTTTGACTGCAAAGTTGGTATTGCATTAAAGATCAATCAGGATCAGTTGATTATACCCTCCAAACCTTGCTCCAGGGGCAGTTTCCCCTATTGTCCCACCATATCTACACTATTGCAGAAGATACATTATAGGATAAATGCACAGACTGCATTTATTTAATATCAGCTATACATACATGGAATTTATGTATGTTTGCTGACACCACTATTGTTTTCTTCACCGCTGCATCTATAAACAGGAGCAAATCAGCCTTACAGCTGTTGTGTCATGCACATCATATTTTTGCAACTGTTATGGGCACCTATAGGAAAGGGAGTTATCACCTATAAACATAAGAGACAAACATGTGCTGTATAGTCACTTTAAATGCAAAGGCCAAATTCATACATTTTAAATTAAAAGGTGTGTTTGGGAACATTCTCCAAATTTTAATGGATTCCTGGGATTTTCTGGCTAAGATAAGACAAAATTCATATTCTGAACAGATTATTTTTGTAACGATGTAAAATATTTGTATTCTGTTTTTCCCCAAGATATTGGTATTGACTGGTTTAATGAGTTTTTGGTGGAAAAATCTGGACTAAATCATGAAGAAATCAAACTACATACTAGATTCATGGAAATAATTTTGACTGACAACTTTTATTCTTTGAAAGTACCTATTACCATCAATTAAAGGGGTTGCTAATGGTGCAGCCTCTGCCCAGTTTATGTTAAAAGATATGGTCCAGTGGGAAACTAAATATATTTTCAATTCCAAATTTTGCCAGTCCTGGACATTGTATGTTTGATTTTTGGAAGATATTTTTATCTTGGGGAAAAAAAGTAAAGACAGATTGGATGAATTTTAGTCATATCAATTGGACTGCAGATTTTTTTAATTTTACATACTGTAGTAGTGATATTGTTTTAACTATCTGGATATCCTAATAAGAAAAGGTGTGCAAAATCAAAAAATGCCTCTGTTGTTTATATAAAGCCCACCTACACTAATAGCTTGTTAAATTATACTAGGCCCATGTCTTACATCAGAAAAAAGCCTAAACAGAAAGTCAGTTTGTGCATCTGGCTCATATGGTATCAATTGAAGATACAGTTTCTATGAAGAATATACAATTTTTTAACTGAACTGGTAATGAATTCGATGAATGAGGTTAGTGCTAAAATAAACGAGAGTAGGTTCACCCCCATTTTGGGGATGAAAACTTGGTTACTGGAGGCAATAGAAATGGGACTATTGTATGTTACCAGAATGTAATGGTGATAACCAATAACTGGGATGCAGAACTCATAACAAAGGTCATGTTCAATAAGGAGAATTTATTTTGGGTAAGTAGTGACTAATTTTATACATTGGGTCCAAACATATTATTATATATTGAAAAGATAGGGGTTTTAAGAACTTAATAGAGGCCTATGAAAGTGTCACCGCTTTCACAAGTGGTAAAATGGGCTGTTATAAATGTGGACAATATAACCTACGTAAACATATATTAAAAAGATCCACAGTAAAAATAGATAGTTATGGATAGTTAGAACTTGACATTTATTGTAATTATAATCCTAAGAGCATTGTATATGTGGTTTTGTGTCAGAAATTTCTGGGGTTCTATACTGAAAAAACAAAGAGAACCCCAAAGGAAAAGAAATACTATGAACATATTAATGATGTGAACAAAGGTAGTTTATACAACACTCTTTTTAAACATATTAATGACCATAAGGGCCATTTTTTTTTAATTCTGGGTATTGAACAAAGTTGAACTTAATGGAGGTGGGCAGGAATGAAAAGATAGAACTGCATGAATTGAAATGGCAGCTTAAGTTATCTGCAAATAATTTTCCAGGCCTTAATGAATTTCTTTCAGTTGGAAGTGTATTAAGGATTAGGTATTCCAGTATTTAAGTGGAAGGCAGGATAACTCTCTTACCTTCTTTATATATGATATTAATTAAAAATGTGACATTATTTATTGTTAAGATTTTTTATTTTACAGATAGCCAGTGTTTTGGTGGGTGTTTATCATATTACTTATAAGTATTGGAAAGGGAACGTTTAAAGTGTATACAGATATCGTTAAGGTGTAAAGTATCCACATTTATTACATATGTAATATTTAGTATTTTTAGGTAATTTAAAGTTGCATTGCTCATTTAATTTTATTGGACCAAGAAGATTGGATTTTTGGTATCACAAACATGTTTTAAATAACCTGATTGATCAAAGAAGTTTGTTTTGATGAAGTCCTGTAATATTGTGGACAAAAGTACTAAATATTTCATTAAACATGGTAGCTGGTTCTTTCATTTTTATATCAGGAAAGTACACTGAACAGTAGTTGTATATCAGCTGACCATTTTTATTTCACTGGTAATGTTATAAGCCAATCAATGGATGTCTTGCCTGCATAGTTACCATAGCATTTTTGATAGAGACAGTTCTTGTATAAAAAATTTTTTTGAAATTCAGCATTTCCTCAAAGTGCAGTGCAACCTTGCTTTTTGTGGTAGCTAAGATGCAATAAAAAGCATATTATTTGGAATGTCATTGTTTTCAATGATGGGTTTCCTTTAATTGTCACTGGTCAATAGTTAAATAGCTGTGAGAGTATTGGAAATGTGTCTTGAATATCATAGTTATTTAGTTAGACAGATATCAACACATTTTGAGGGAAAGCAGATTTATATATAGAATAATTTTGATATTTAACTTTTTTTCAAAACTGTGTTTTTTGCCTTCTTTGTTATGTAAGATGCATTGAAAAACATATTTTTTGGAGTTTCAGGGTGGAATGGTTTTGCCTTTAAGTACCTCGCACTGTCATTGAGCAGTAGTTAAGCAGTTTCATGGTTCTGCTTGACTTGTGATGTTATGCAAACTAACAGATTCATATCTTCCTAGTTTGGTTACCTACCAAGTCCATTTTTCATAGAAAAGCACTTTTTGATGCATAACTTTTTTTATATAAAGCATTTTCTAATGGAGTATTATGTTGCTTGTCTCTGTTGCAAGGAAAGGGTTTTGTTTGACTTAAGAATAACATACATATGTGCTGTTATGAATTTACATATAAAGTGTAAACATATAATAAAAGCAAAACATAACTATGTCCTGTTTGTCTTTTTAGCACAACTACACTGTTAATGATTAATGAATATGCATAATTTATGTCAATTAAATGTCCATGATTTTAATCAAAAGGCCTTGACTTTCAGAGGCTTTGTCTCAGATTTTTTCGTTTGGAAGCTGAGAGGTATGATTATGTATGAGAGAAAGCAAAGTTTATGAAGAAAATGGTTTAATGCCTAGCTGGCACTCAAATTTTAACCAGTGGCAACTGATCTTCAAAGCAAGATGAAGAGCTGCAGAAAACAACAGAATGGGAGTGTTGCAAGGCTGTATTAGGGTGGAGTCACCTCTGTGCATGGTTGGAATTATGCATAAATAATTATTCTTACACTACAGCAAGTGCTATTGCCTTCAAGTACTAGTCTTGCTCTTCAGAATGTATGCCAAAACTGGTTTAAAAACATAGCCAGCATTAGACACCTGTGAAGCCCATGACAGCAGGAGGTCCACAAATGTCTTGCTAGATAGGGAGCCCTCAAGGAAAATGATAAAATTCCAGTAGTAATGTGCAGTAAACGTGAAATTGCGGATACTATCTAGGTTGAAAATTAATCCGTTATATTTCCTGGTGCTACTGGCTTGTTATCCTTTGCAACTTTTTCCCTATTGTTGTAAGGAGATGGAAGTTTGCTGTTAGGCTACAATCCATCAGGTACACATCTGATTGTTTACAGTGTTCTTCTAGGCACTGGAGATGCAGTTCATTGTGCAAGATGATAAAATGAGGATTACTTTTGTTTTTGCAATGTGGATAGGACACTATTGCTTTGTCTTTTTGACATGCTGAAATGCCTTTAAATGAATAACCTTTCATTGTTTTTCTTTAAGTTGGTAAGGTGCAAGAAAGTAAATAGAGATCAAAAAACAAAAACAGTAAAAAGAGATTGGCTGGAAAGAACTGGTAGAGTTGTACGGAGCATGGTTTAGATAGGAAGGCAAAGTAGAAATGAGATATTAGAGCTTTATTTCAGGCACAGAACCATCAGTTAAGAGGTGAGGATCTAGAGTGGTAAGTTGGCGATAAGCATAAGCAGTAGGTGAGACTATGTAAATGGGCTTCTATGGGACTGGCTACCATGATATTGTATAAAGGTGTTTCACAGTGTAATAATGAAACTAAAAGCCTCTGCTTGTTTGTCTAGTCACCTAGTCATAGGTTCTTAGGTTCATAGGTGGGTACTAGACTATCTGCCCGAAGGCATTTATAAGTCTAGCCAGAATGTGTTGGAGTTCGCCGCCACCTTAGATTAGTTCCCTGTGCCTCTGTTCAGCAGCACCACTGAAGTGATCCCCGAGGTAAACATTCTGTTTCCCATCCACTCGTCAAGGTTTCTCTTGAAGAGGATTAGCGAGGAGCTCTGCCTAATGTAGATTGGGATCTTGTTCCAAAGCATGGGAAGTCTCTGGGACAGGACTTTATCCCTCCAGCACATCTTATTTATTGTTGTGGTGAGGTTTAGATCCCTAGAGCATGTGGCTCGAGGGGATAAGGTTTTCTTTAGGTGGAGCATGTCCATCAATTCGGGGTTGGACATGGCCTTGTATGTCAGGCAGAGATCACCTCTGAGTAGGTGGTATGCAACCGAGTACAACTGGAGTTTTTCAGTCGAGCTACATAGGGCATCTGTTTGAGGCCAGTGATCCTCTTGATGAGGTACTTCTGTAGTTTTTCCAGCTGTTGCAGGTGTCTTGTAAGGTACATCCCAAATGGGGCATTGTAGTCTATAATGGGTCTGATGAGTGATGAGTAGAGGGGCACAATGACCTCTTTTGATCTGGATACGAACCCTTTTGTGATTAGGTGGGCCACATAGAAGGATTTTTTAACCACTTTGGCAATGTGATTATCAAAGGTGAGATTACTATCTGCTTGGGTCCCCAGATCCCTTATTACGTCTTCCATATTTAGGAGACTACCACCTGTGTGGTAGTTTGTGGGTACTTTGTTTTTTCCAAAGGGGATGACTATGCACTTTTTGGCATTTAGCTTGAGGCTATGATTTTAACACCAGGTATCTGTCTCAGTGAGACCCTTTTGGAGGATGTCTGTGTCAGCCGGAGAGTCAATTATAGCTCCTAGTTTGCAGTTGTCTGCGAACTTGGTCAGCCATAGTCATCCTGTGCTTCCTACACCTCTGAGAAGTATATGCCGAACAGGAGGGGTCCTAGGACTGAGCCCTGAGGAATGCCACTTGTAACTGGTTTAGAGTCGGACCTAGCTCCTGCAAATCTCACCATGTAGGTTCTTAAAATCATTTCAACTAAGGGTGTGTGCACTATTCACAAAAATTGCCAGCAAGCAGTATGCAGAATGTAGAGGAGGCACACTCAGGTAAAGGGCCATATTTGGAGTTGATGAGAACATCTGGAACAGGGACCCCAACTCCCAACATGGGGGCCCCAGAAATGCTAACTCCAGCCCTGTACTACAAAACCCAACATTTCTAATCATAAAACTGTGTCTCTGTGATTGCACAAAGCTACTTACTTGAGTATGAACATGGCATAAATCCATGTGAGTTTGTGTAATAACAACACAATAAAATTACACATAGGAGGCTGCACACACACACACACACACACACACACACACACACACACACACACACACACACACACACACACACACACACACACACCCACAAATATAGATGTAGATATAGATATAGATATAGATATAGATATAGATATAGGGATCTAGTCCAAATGCTCGAAGTAACGTTTTATCAGAACTTAAAATACCTAACACAGAACATCAAAAGTACATCTGAACGAATGCACACATGATAGAATCCCAAATTCTCGAAACCCTTTTTAACGCAATAATTAATGGTTGCAACTTTAAGTAAAGTACGGCTGACTTAGAATATGTACAAATGTATTGGATTAAACTGTGGTGGACTTGTGCAGACTACCACCTGGTGTATTGGGACATATATATCAGACAGGGAAATCCCAACACGGAGGTGAGGTCTTATTGATAGTAGCTTACGTATATCAGTCAGAGAAAAAGACCAAAACAAAGAAATACTGGTATTGTGAATACAAAGTAGCAGAGAAGTGTAGAGGATGAGCTACTACAATTTCAGTTACCACTGGTGAAGAGTTAGTTAAATCGGTTGACCATCACCATTCAGAAGAGCCTGATGCAGTTGAGAAATATAAGATTTATAACGACTTGAGACAGAGAGCATGTTTTTCTAGGGATTTGTTGTGTCTTATAGTGGATGATACTGTAGCTTCAGCTTCCCTAGATTTTGCTCCCCATTTACCCAGTAGGAGAGCACTGCTACAGGTAGTGAAAAGACTGTGTGCAAAGAAAAGAGGACCAAGATTAATGTCTTAGTTCTCATTAGATGATATTATACCAGAGAACATCCCCTTAAAGGATGGAGTGTTTCTGAAGAAAATGTTTACTGATAGTACTGGACAAAATATTGTGGTAATGTTAAAAACAAAACAGAATTTAAAAGATTTAAGTTTGAATGACATTTGGTTGATGGATGACACTTAATTTTGTAGAGATGCAGCGTATAGACATCTGAACACTATACACTCAGTTGTCAAATATGGTCCTTATTCCAAAAGTGTTCCCTTAATTTATTGCCTCATGACTAAAAAGTCCCTTTGTTCATATAACTGTATGTGGTAATGTTTGTTTGAGTTATTTAATGATGAAATGTTAACGTACAGTGTTTCTTTTATCCTTTGTGATTTTGAGATTGCAGCCATGAAGAGCATAATATGAAATATTAGTAATGTCATATGTAAGGGTTGCTTTTTTCACTTTGGGGAAAACATTTGGTGCAAAGTGCTTGCACTTGGTCTTGCTTCACTTTATAATTCAGACATGCACTTTCAAATATCTGTCAAGCAATTAGCTGCTCAAGTGTTTTTGGAAGAAGTAGATGTGCTGCCTACATTTAATATGTTGAAAAGCACATTCCCTAAAGAAGGAAAACCTTTATTAAAATATTTCTCTGAGTGGTATTTACTAGGCAAACCTAGGAATTTCTGTACTAGGTCTACAACTTGTATACGGTTTCCCCCCTTTGTTTCCTATTAAATTTTGTAATGTCTGCATTCTAAATGAACTTAATTTGCCTAGAATGCAAAATACCATAGAAGCATGGCACCGAAATTTAAATGTATATCACAGAAACATGTTTCTGACGTGTACAGCATTTTATTGTCTGTTGTACAAGAGAAAACAGGCTCGATAAGATATGTCACCGACTTTCCACTAGTTCTCCTCCTTCTCCAAAGAAGAAAGTATTGATTTGCTGGCAAATGCTATTTCAAACAATCTGTTAGCATAAGGAGAAATATGAGAAATTGGAATACTTAAAGGCAATAGCATGTCTTTTGAAAATGAAAACGTTATGTCTGATGTTATTTTGTAAATGTTACACGCATTGAAGATGTAACACTGTTCACTTTCTTTTACTGGATATGCTCTGTAATGAATATACACTACATGAGGAGACATGAGTTTAATTTATTTGCGTTTCAAGCACTGGGGTGTGAGTGCACTAGACCGCTGAACTCGTATTTGGTGATTTGTGCGTCAGTGAGGTGTACTTTCGTTGCAGTGTGCTTTCAGTATTTTGAGCTTGTTCATTTCATTTTCGGTGAAAAGTTATTTTGAGCGTATGAACTAGATCCGGATATTGATATAGGTATAGATATAGATATAGATATAGATGGAGATATAGATATAGATATAGATATAGATAGAGATAGAGATAGAGATAGAGATATAGATATAGATATAGATATAGATATAGATATAGATAGAGATATAGATAGAGATATAGATATAGATAGAGATATTGATATAGATATAGATATAGATATATATATATATAGATATAGATATAGACGGAGATATAGATATATAGAGAGATATAGATATAGATATAGATAGAGATATAGATATAGATATAGATATAGATATAGATATAGATATAGATAGAGATATAGATAGAGATATAGATATAGATAGAGATATTGATATAGATATAGATATAGATATATATATATAGATATAGATATAGATAGAGATATAGATATAGATATAGATATAGATATAGATATAGATAGAGATATAGATATAGATATAGATATAGATATAGATAGAGATATAGATATAGATATAGATATAGATATAGATATATGGGTGTCATGCTTTTGCTCTATCTACTGATTTGCCAGCACCTGCTTAGCTGACCATACTCGGTTGATGCATACAGAAGGTCGACAGGTGTTTGAGATTGACAATACACAGGTAGGGGAATATTTATTTTCCCTGAGAATTATGTAATTTTGGAGTTTGTATGTATAGTTAGCAGAGAGCATGGGGATGTGTAAGGTGGCTTGCCCCTACCTCTGCAAAAAACAATGTTATTTTTTGCATATGCTAAGGTTCTTTCTCAGTGCATACAAATTAGCATGTCGATGTTCAGTTTGTTAACATTTTGTGGTCGATGATAAGGAGATCAATTTATGGAGTACTCAATCTAAGTGAGTGTATCCATATAAATATATATATCTATAATATATATATATATATAATTTTGTCACACAGACAAACCATTCAATAAAATCTCCAGGAAAGACCCAGCCAAACTAGAGTCTCCATTGTGTAATACCATACAATTCTGTAGTGGAGGTCCCTTAAGTACTTACCAGTGTAATGGAACTAATTTTTCAGTAGAGAGTCCAGACATGATTTTTTCTTTCAGTGTGTAAGTCTACACTGCAAACACCACTGAACAAACAAAGCATGTGATGACAATATTATGGTAAAATATGAATGTAGCACATTCGGGCTGCTGAGTTCCTTCCCTAATGCATAGTTTACAGATCCTTGCTAACCAGTGGCATTCTGTTGCATGCCTTCCTTTACTCAGGTAGCCTCGCTGGGTACAAGAAAGTGTGTTTCTTCACAGACAGTTGTAAGCCTTGCATGGTTAAATGCCTTGTTCAACCACACCATTTATATAGAGAGCATGAATGAATCAAACTTATGCAAAGTTCAGTGAAGCTCATTGTTTTGATATTCTAAGCTAAACTGACAGGCATAATTCATGTTTTCAAAATGCCACCTCCATACTGCATATGCAGGACAGACACTAAACATATTTATGAGTAAAGCTCTACAGTGTGTCTGTCACTTTCATTACAAAATGTCCTTGCATACTGAAAAATGTTTCTAATTAAACTATCTCATATCTCAAACTGTATAATTTGGAAAGCGATAGAAGAAAAAAAACTTTCCATACAATATGATTGTAGTACTTAAAAAAAGAAACACATCACTAAGCAGTTTAATCTCCTTCTACTATTATCTGATGACTTTCTCCATAGCAACAGTCTGTTTACTTTAAGTCCATGTTTCAGTCAAGATAAGGCTGCCTCAGGCATGACCAGTCACCTGATATAGTTTGCCAGTTATGAAATGACGTATCATTGCTTCATCTAGCAGGCCAAACAGCCCACGTAATAGCACCATTTCTACCTCCCCTAAAACAACAGGGTGGGATGCTACAAAATGAAAATGCCTTTTTGTCTGTTCTACAGTCTGTGATGTTTTAAAAAAAGAGACAATTTGACTTTCTTTTTAAAGCAGTTCAGAAATCTGCATGTTTGGTATAAATCCTTGCTGTTTGAGTTCTGAGAACAAAAAATAATGTATTTTAACAAATTAATAAAACAACTAAGCAATTAAAAAAATCATAAATAAAAGTAGAAGGTCTGCAGCTCAGCATCCCAGTACTAAAAGTCAGCCATGCTTGTGGGATAAAAACATAAAAATGTTATGAGAACACACTGAAGATATAAAAAATACTGTACTAGTGAAGATTTGTTTGGACTTCAAATAATGTTGCCACAGAAAGTAGGGATCTCTCTGACTGCTGCTGTTTACAAAAATGTCTAAAGAGTTGAAGCATACTGTGGTTTTGTTCAATTTAGTGCTATGTTTCTAGAGCGTATTTTCAGTTATAGTTTCCTCAATGAAAATTGGCAAGCAATTCAAAATGAAAGCTGAGATGACATGAAATTTAACAAAAATAGGCATACCACCCAATCGCACTGTAGAAGAAGAGAAGACTAAAATCCCCAAGTGGCACCTTGTGTAAGGAGTTGTACTGGTCACCATGATTTAGAAATATGGCAAGAACTGCATTTGGGATTCAAGGAAGTAAACTAGAGGTTGGATAACTTTATATAAGAATAACAACCTGCCTGCACAAATTAATCATATTTCGAAACCATGCATATACTTAAAGTCTAAACCTAAACTCTACCATCACTTGCTACCTTGTACACCATTCACTCTACTTGCAAACCACTTGCTCTACTCAGGTGACATCCACCCCAACCCAGGCCCCATCTCCTCTCCTTACAATCACTCACCACTCAATCCTCCCTCTACATCCCCCTCTACTTACACTGCTAACCATGTCCATCCTCATTCTCAAGCTACATCAACACAGAAACACCTATCTATTTACTCATTAAATATTCAAAGCCTAACTAACAAAATCACCAAACTACACACCTGGTTAGCTCATACCATCCTTAACATTCTTTCCCTAACCAAAACTTGGGTAAAGCCACATATCACTAACAAAGAAATACTCCCTCCTGGTTACAGTATTTACAGCTCAGACAGAATCCCTAAAAAAGAAGGTGGCGTGGTTATTCTTTACTCTGATGGCCTGAACCTCTCTCCTATCTCCATCCCTATTCCCAACTTCCACCCAGCTGAACCTATTGTCCTAAACTGCCATCTAAACTCACACAAAAAATTTGCTATTGCCGCCATCTATACCCCCTCTGGAAATAATTTACCCACTCTAGAAAATATCGTATATTGGTTCAGCCACAACATTGACCATGAAACCCTCATCCTAGGAGATGTCAACATAGATTGTTCCAAGCTAAAAATTGACTCCCCCCAAGTCAGTATCAAGCTACATAGTTTCCATCAATTCATATCATCCCCCACCTGCTTCCATAAAAATATATCATCCAGTTCCACCATCGACTGAATTCTAACTAACTCCTCCCACCTTTACCATAGCCCCTCTACCCAACCCGACTCCTTAAGTGATCACTTTCCCACCTCCATTCTACGAACTCAACCCAATCACACAAACCTTACCTTTATAGAGACTGTCACAAGCTCTCCAACTTCAATAACTTATTATTTAACTCCATACCATCTAGTCTTGACTGGTCCATCCTTAGACAAATTCCTCTCAATGATGCAGTCAACAAGTTCAACACCATCTTTCTGAACAGTCTGAACTCCCTTGCCCCATCCAGGAAAATTAGAATCAAATAAAATTATGCTCCCTGGTACTCTAAGGATACTGGATCCCTTATGTATAAAAAAGATAGCACCTGGAAAGTATGGCAAAAAAAACTAAAGAACTTCCCCTACTTAATAAATACAGAGAATTACATAATCTAGTTAAGAAACTAATCAATAAAGACAAAAAAATCCTACTATAACTCTGCTCAACTCATTAACAAATCAAATCCCCGTAAATTTTGGTCTAATCTTAACAAAATCATATCCCCTGGCTGCCCTGCAAACCCCTCACCATATCCTAATAAATCTCCTCAGGAAAGTGCTACTCTCCTCAGCAAACATTTTATTGACACAATCCAAAACCTCACCCCCTCAAACTCAAAAATATCTACTGCACCAACCC
Source organism: Protopterus annectens (assembly GCF_019279795.1). Lineage (NCBI taxonomy): Eukaryota > Metazoa > Chordata > Ceratodontiformes > Protopteridae > Protopterus > Protopterus annectens. The sequence continues at coordinate 1,779,441,247 of NC_056728.1, read as the reverse complement.
CTCCCAACACACCTAAAGAAAAGATCTTCTCTTTTCAACCTATTTCTACTTTATACATTAAATCTCTTCTTCTGAAACTAAAACCCTGCTCTCCCTTTACTGACAATCTCCCTCCTACCTTCCTCAAACTTGCTCCTGAATCCATAGCTTATCCTATATCTATTCTTATTAATAGCTCTATCCAAGAAGCTACAGTTCCTATCATTTGGAAATCTTTCTTCACTATCTCCCTCCATAAAGAAGGCAACTCTACTGACCCTTCTAACTATCCTCCCTCTCTAAAATACTCGAGAAATGTATCCCCTCACAGCTTCTAAATGACCTGCTCCAGCATAACCTTCTCACTCCCACACAACATGGTTTCCGGCCTAACCATAGCACATCCACAGCCCTCCTATCTTTCACACAGTCCATAGCTGAAGCTCAAGAAAGCAAGAAAGCAATCAAATCATATCCTGTCTCTTCCTCAACCTTTCAAAAGCTTCAAACACTGTTTCTCACTCCATCCTGCTTACTAAACTTGCTACAATCAACCTATCCACTACCTATCTTGCCTGGTTCTCTAGCTACCTCTCTATTAGACAGCAATCCAATAGGTGGCTCTCTTCCTGCTCTCCTTTTATTTCCGTCCCAACTGGCATTCCACAAGGCTGCATTTTGGGTCCTCTACTGTTAAACATCTTCACAAATGAACTGTACACATCATGTACAAAATCATGCCTCATCCAATATGCACACGACTCAACACTTATCTCCATCTCCAGCAATATCTTTGCACTCCATACCCTTACTCAACTTTCCTTTCTAGCCACTGAAAAGTAGTTGATAATCTACTAATTCTTAACCCCAAAAAGACCAAGCTCTTGCTCTTCCTTCCTCGATCTCTTTCTCACTAGAAATCTACTTTTTGTATCACATCCTCCAACAACACAATCATTAAACCTGACCCCCAAATAAAACTCCTACGTGTCATTATTGATGATGAACTCAAATTCAACCTACACTTACTACAATGTTTAAAAAAAACACACCAAAAACTTGGTATGCTATATCGCAACAAAAAATTCCTAACTTCTAATGCAAGACTTACCCTGGCACAGGCTTTCCTCTTCCTCTCACTTCTTTATGATGCCCCAGTCCTAACCAATATTCAGGCTGCAACCTTGAACAAACATCAACAAACTTATTACAAAATTGCTAGAATCATTACAAACTCACCATATAACTCTCATCACTGCCACGCCCTTAACTCCCTACAGTGTCTTGGATTTCCACAACTACTGCTATTATCACAATTTCAAAGTATATACTCAATTTCCTATAGAGCTTCTTCCTGTCCAGCTCATCACTTGTCACAGCCTATTCCCCTTCACACACCCTCCGAACCTCTAACCAGCAACTTTTGATTGTCAACCAACCTAAGAAAAATGTGGGCAAACTTCTTTACAAATGCTCAGTAGCCCAATCCTGGAAAAAAACTTCCCCTAGACATACATTCCATTACACACCCATCACACTTCAAAAACAAAATCAAACTTCATCTATTGAATACCAAATCCTGTCCCTGCCTTAACCCAACCTAACCCCCACCCTGCCCAATTACCCTGCTATAGTTATAGCTTTCTCACCCCTTGTACCTAGTAAGCAATTTAGTAGTTTACTAGTTACCCAGTGCATAAAACTGTGTTTTCTGAAATCTCATACTGAAATTGATGCTTGAATCACTTGTTGATATGTTTCACTGTAAAATTGCAAGCTTTATAATTGCTTTTTAAACTTAAACTTGTTTTTCTCTTCTTTACCAAATCGAAATTGTATAGTTAATCTATGAACTTTTCTTTTTATCTACTGTTAACTACATTGTATGTAACTGGAGCTTTTCTCCTTGGGTTTCCACTGAAAATGGGCCTTTGCCCAGGTGGACCAACCCGATTAACAAATGGCAATAAATAAAAAATAAAATAAATAACTAATAAATAGGATGAGAAGATGAAGGAAGTCATGATCTCTCATATGACCACCAATGATAAGCTACATTTGTTTTATGCTGATCTAAAGGGACAAGAAGGCAAACTATCTGTATCAACGTGAGTTACCGAAAACTAAACTGGCTAATCAAGAAGCTACCGTTTCACGGAAACTATCTGACATATCACTGCTACTGAAAAAAGAGAAGATCTAGACTGTGCAAGACACATTCAAGACAAATAAGTAGACTGAACTGGTGTGCACATGGATCAAGTCATAACTGAGTAGGTCGACAGACACTATACCGCAGGTGCAAGACTGAGGCATGTGCTGGTAAGATTATAATTATATAAGATGAAGAATTGTATATGCAGGCCAAACAATAAGCATCAACCTGGAGATATAAAAGTGCTTTTGAAAATGACTGCTTTGAGCAAACCTATAGAAAGAGAGCAAATCTGTAGCACTGATTTAGACTACCAACGCAGTTAGTTAACATTTGCACAATGTATCCACTTTTGTTCATAGTTTTATTTTTTGAAGAAGATGCAAGACATGTTTAGATTCTCAAAGGGCTTAAGACTGTAACAGAATACAAACCAAGCTTTGTAAAAGGGGAACAGCTCTGCTGTATTGCTTGAGAAAGGAAATGAGTCTTTTGTATCACAGTCAGGTGTTTTAGAGGGTTTACTATCATTATGTCAGACCGCTCTTGGTCGAACGCTGCTTACGTCGACCCACATCCGCGAAAGTTGACAATGCTGACTCGCGACATTGTCGAAGTATGTCTCGAATGCGACCACGGGATGGGGGTTAACATGGGTCGAGATAGGGGCAAGATTTGTACTTCGACAATGTCAGGTTCGACATTGTCACCATTCGACCCCCTGCCTTTCATTGAAGTGGATTTATCCGAATCCTCTTCAACATAATGATAGTAAACCATTTTAGAGTCATTGTCAATTAACTGTTTGAAGGTTCAACAAATTTAAGTGAATCAAGAGGCATTCCAGTCATTTTAGATTAGGACTGACCCCAACAGACAAATTGTCTCAAGGTATATGAAAAACAGTGGAATGATTTTTTAAAGACACTTCACTATGATTGAGGAGTGTGTGGGATGGCTGTGTCTGTTGTGATTGTTCAGATTTATATACTTGGAAGACAAATTTTCAGAAGCATATAGTTTACAAACTGAAGTGAAGGATCTATTACTTTTTTGCATTAGAAATCAATCAAGATTAATCAATGAAAAATATTAATTAGTGATAGGGTAATTTATTGAATGATTTATTTTCATATGGACCAATGGATTTGTTACTGGCGCAGTTGATAAGTGTGAGATAAAAATATGGACATGATATATCGAGGGTGGAGCTTTTCTTAGTAGATGAAATCTGAGGAATAATGGAAGAAAGTTTGTTTTTTCTAATGTGAGATGGCTTGGTATATCCTCTTCTGTGAAAGTGAAAAGAATTAATTATTTCATAAGTGTAAAGACTATTCTGAGGATTCATTTACAGACATGCAGTCCTTGAATAAAAAGGCTCTTATTACACAATGTGACATTTTGCAATTTATAGTCACATTAGCCTCTATGAGGACATACTAATGTGCTAATTATTATTACTAATTATTAGCTAATGTGCATGGCTATAAATTGTAGGTAACTACTGCAAAGTGCAAGATTAGCATTTCCTGTGGTAGTTAACTGTGAAAATCATGTACCATGTCCTAGTAAGCTAAAGGTAATCCTCTATGTCACATGAAACTTATAGAGCATACTTAGACCTACTGGAGATACACACCATCCAACCTAACACCTTACTCATGGGTCTTTAATTACTCTCTATAGGTGAAAATCCTACAAAGCCTCAAATCTGCAGGCACAGAGATTCCTGGACTTCATAAATACAAATGACCTGACCAGTTAGTGCATATTCTAAGAGAGGTTTCAACATACTGGACCTCATACTCACAAATATGGGAGAATGCGACACCACCACCTCCTGACATTTCCTCCTTGGTAAGTTCAACCATAGACTGTCTTATTCAAAATCAAAATCGACTTGATAACCCCAGTAAACCCAGTAACAGGAACTCTCCCAAGGCAAACTTCCTTTTATTAAGTGATAGTTTGTCAAAATTCAGTGCTTCTCCAAACTCAGAGAACACAGTAGCCTATGCAAAATTGTTCACAAAAATTATGTACAGCAGTGTCAATGATTGCTTTGAGACTGATGTACCTACCAGAAGTAAACAAAATTAACTCAAAGTTCAAACCACCCTGCTGGCATACCAAATAAAAAAAAAATGAAAATAGAATTATGGACAAAATCAGGAAGTGTGACTCCCTTAACTCATTGCTTCCAGTACAGCTCTTTTGATTGTGTAACTTTAACGTCCAGTGTGGCTTAAGCCCCTTAAAAAATGAAGTTATCACCTTTCAGTTGTAACAAATACTCTTTAACAGACGTCAAGTATCAATACAAATGTGTGTGCCATCGTGTATGCTTCAAGATAAAATATTCTGATACCTTGTATGTAGCATGGTATTGGAATTATTAATGCAAATATGAACAAAAATATTTGATGCCTAGAGGAGCAGTAGGAGCTAACTGCAGAAATGCCTGGAGGTGTCACTCGGCTCTAATGAGTTAAATATAAGATCCCTCTTGTTAATTTAAACAGGCTATTAAGAGGGCTAATTAAGTGAAAAAAAGCCTATTGTGAAGTGAAGATAGCATCCCAGGCAAAAAACAACCATAAGACCTTCTTGGTCTATGTCAGAAACCTCAAAGGCAGCACATATCGGTGTGCTGAGCTGGTGGTTAACGGTGCCATATTCACTCAGCCAGGTGACACAGAGAATTTGTTGGCTGGCAAATTCAGTTCTAACTTTACCTCCACTCACTCCCAGGCACCCCCAAGAAATGACTTAAAACATAACCACTCCAACAAGAAAGTGAGAGCATGCCCTGGCTGTGCTCACTAAGGCCATGAACACAGCTTCAGTGAGCCTTGATGATAACATGGATGCCTCCTGAATAGTATAAAGTATGATCTATCAGGACCACTGGATTTACTGTTTACCTACAGTCTCAAAACAGACTTCATGCCATGAGAATGGAGGACAGCAAGAAGCATCCCTCTTCATCAGGGCACACCACTAGCAGATCCTGGAAAGTACAGACCCATTAGTCTGAATAGGCAAATTTGCAAAGCCATGGAAATAATTATAATGCAAATGATCAACAGAGACATAGGAGACCTTCAGATACTGGACCCCAGTCTGGCTTTGTCAAAGGAAGATCATGCCTAATGAACCTGGTGGACTTCTTTAAGAAGGTCACCAAGGCAACGGATGAGGGTAAAAGAGTACATACTGTCTACTTTGACCTGGTTAAGGCATTTGATATATTACCACACTTGGACAAGTTTAACAAATGCACAGAATTAAGCATAAACCCCTATATATTGCACAGGATAGTCAGCTGACTCACAGATAGAACCCAGGAAGTTAGGATTAGTAAGACCACATCCACAAAGAATCACATCACCAGAGGGTTTCTTTAGGGCTCTGTACTGGGCCCGCTCCATTTTTGGCATCTACTACTCAGATGTCAAGGCCAATGTTAAAGGCCCCTGCCTAACCAAATTCACACATGATTGCAAACAGGGAGCAGTCCTAGAATCCTCCCAAGGCACAAACACAAGATAGTGCAGCGCAGACAAATGATTGTTGCCAAAGCAAGGCTTAAAACTCCATGCCAAGAAATGCACTATAGTACCCTTTAGGAAGTCATTGATACAATTCCCCAGAGAGCTGACCCACTAGTCAGGGATGTAGGAACACATGTAAACAGTAAGCTGACCTTTGACTGACATGTGTCCAAGGTGGTAAGGAAATCCTTCTATGTTTCTCAGGTTATAAGTAAGGGCATGCCATCCAAGTCCAGGGAAGTCATTGTACTACTGTACTTACTACTCATAAGACCCATCATTGAATATAATACCAACTTTGGTATCTACCGACCAGACACATGCAGCAACTGGAATTCCCATAAAGGTTCTTTACAAATAGAATACAAGGCATAAACACAATATCCTATGCGGATCACGTCAAAGTCCTACCGCTATACTTGGTCTCTCACAGACTACTGAGAAGTTGCCTATGCCTGGCATAAAAGGCATCCCTGGACCCCACTTTGATGAACATTTTACACAAATGCCAAACAAGCAGCATCAGGACTACTAGATCTACATTTTGCTTGCAACATAAATATGTTGGAGAAACAGGTATGTATCTCAGAGAATTCCCATTCTCTGAAATAAGCTCCCCATGCATGAAAAACAAATTCCCTCCTATGGCTATTTAAGCGTAACTTGGGCCACTGGATGGGAAATTGAAAATTAACACCTGGCTGTCGCCTTTGTCACAGACTGACAAAGGCAATTAGTAAATCATTTCATAACCAATAATCACACCTATATAAACATTAAAAATGTCAAACTTGTGGGAAATATTTGGATCGCACATCTAGGCTTATAAAGGCCCTAGTGGATGTTAGCCTAGTATATACCTATGAACCTATGCACAGGATGCTCTATATTATGCATCATGTGCCAGAAAAAGGAGTTATGTACTTACCATAATGTTCCATCTGTGTTGTCCATTTTCATTCTTCCACAACCATTTGTTCAGATCTGATCCTCGGATCCAACTCAGGCAATATTAAAGCATGTGGACAACTAACACTCATGAGCTCCTCCTTACCCATAATGCACCAACCCCTAACATAACTCAGATCATGTTTGCTAAGAGATGTAAAAAAGTAACTATGTGAATAATGCTCCTAGCAAAGGACGTCAGTATCTGGAGCTCCATAGAAGACACAGTGGTGTCTTAATAGCATCTCATTCTTCCAGAAGTCTAAGATGACACTGATTGTGGGTTGGAGGGTTGGCAGTTGAGGAAGAATGAAAACGGACAACACAGATGAAACATTATGGTAAGTACATAACTTCTTTATCTGATCTCAATTTTCATGGATTCCCCAACCATTGGGACAGAGTCCCCAGCTACCCTACACCCCGCGTGGACTCTAATGAAAAATATTCCTGAGCACAATTGAACCAAAGGCTGCTATTCCCCTTGAGAAAAGATCCAACTTGTAATGAGTAATAAAAGTATGAGGACTAGCTCAAGTAGCAGCTGTGCATATGTCATCCATGGATTGACTGGATAAAAATACTGATGAGGTTGCCATAGATCTTTTAGAATCAGTTTTCAAAGGTTTTGCTGATGGAATGCCTGATTTATTATAGACAAAAGATATGCAGTCTGTAATCCATCATGTCGATATCAGTTTTGTGACAGACTTGCCCAATCTGTTATCAGCAAAGGATATGAATAATCAATCACATTTTCTAATGTCTTTTGTTCTATCTATGAACATCTAGTAAGTGCAACATGTATTCACATTTTTTTTTTTCAAATTTGGGGAAGAAAATGGGCAAGTTAATTGATTGATACTGAATTCTGACACCACCTTAGGAAGGAAGGAAGGAAGGGTTAGTTCTTAATGTCAGCTTATCCTTATGGAAAATCAAGTAAGTAGGTTTAGAGGATTAAGCTTGTAGTTCTGAAATTCTTCCAGGTCAAAAATTTAAGATCACATTTTGCAGCTGGTTCAAAAGGGGAATGGATTAAGACCTACACAGCAAGATTTATATCCCGTGGAGGAGTAGGATCTTTATAAGGTGGTCAGAGTAAAATAGTACCTCTTATAAAGGCCTTGCAAATTTTAGTAGAAGCTGGAGAGGAATTGTCAACTCCTGTATGAAAGCTAGATATTGCTGCAAATTGAACTTTAATGGTAGAGGAGCTAGCTCCTTCATTAAACATTTTTAACCAAAAATTCTAATACGCTTTGTGTAGGGGCTGAAAAAAGGTCGACACTTTTCTGATGCACCCATCAAACAACGCTCTTTCACTTATTGTTTTAGATTTTCCTAGTGGAAGCTTTATGGGAAGACAAAGGAATATGACAGACAAGGGACAAGAGCATAGTTTGTATGGCTATTAATGGAAGTGGAGAAAGCATGCCGCAGATTTAGGTTTGAGATGTCCAGGTGAATCATACCTGTTGGGTGAGACAGGAGGTCTGGAACTGAATCCAGAATCCAACGTGGGTAAACTAGATGAGGCCAAAGGAAAAGAAATCAAATCTGTCAAAGCCAGTAAGGAGTAATGAGGATGACTTTGTTCTATAACCTTGTGTTTTCTGTAGTAGTTTGGGAATCAGTGGTGTTGGTGGATAAGAACTGAGAAGACTGGAGGGCCAATTGTGGAGCAGAGCATCCCTCAATGATTCCCCCATTGAGGGTATTAGGGCAAAGAAATTTCTGTATTTATTTTTCAGGGGAGACACAGAAAGGTTACAGCAAAGCTGGCCCCATTGATCGAAAATCGCCTTCATCACTTTTTCATTGAGAAACCAAGGTAGAAGAATGGACCTGCTCAGTTTGTCTGCTATCATGTTGGAGTTCCCCGGAATGTGTTATCAGAAAGTGGTTGGATGCCATCACCCATTGCCACACTCTGAGGGCTTCTCAACACAAGGAATATGACCTGGTTCCTCCTTTCTTACTGATGCACCAAATTACTGACATATTGCCTGTTTGGATCGCAAATGTTCCCAGAGGAAGATCATCCTGAAAAATGTGCAGCACTAAGAGCACTGCTCACATCTTCAGGACATTTATATGCAAATTGGCCTCTTTTGGGGACCAAGTGCCTTGGACTATTTTCTCCAGGAAGTGCTCCACCCACCCAAACTGGGAAGCATCCATGATCACTATGGCTGTGGGTTGATGAAGATTGAATGGAAGGCCTTGGAAAAGCTGGTCTGACCTTATACACCACCAAGGGTATTGCTTGCATGTCTGTTAGATCCTTATTTGAACTGACACCCTTTGATAAAGACTTGACCATTAGGATGCTAGCATCCACTGAAGAATTCTCATACAATATGTTGTAGGAGAGCAAGAATTATGGCTGCTAACACTGATCCCATGGCTTGAAGAATTAATCTGGCTGAAATTCTGGTATTGTGAATAATTTTCATGACCTGGAATCTTAAAGATTGAACTCTGCTTAGGGGAAGTGAGGCTGTGGCAGATATTGCATTGAAATGTCCTTCTATGAATTCCAGAGTTTGTGATGGATGCAGCTGAGATTTGTTGTAGTTTATTGTGATCCCCAGAAGGGAGCAAGTTTGGCGTACCTGATTTCTTGCTATTATGAGTAGATGCCTGTTTGGAATGATAATGAGCCAGTCATCTAAATATGGAAACACCCAGAATAACTGCAGTCTTAAGTGCGCTACCACCTCTGCCATGCATTTGGTGAACACTCTGGGTGCTGTGGTGAGACAAAAAGGCAGAGCTCCAAACTGGTAATGACTGGCTCCCAGCTGGAAGTGTAAGAACCTTCTTGACTGCCTGATCATTTTAATGTGATAGTACATGCATTGAAGGTCTGTCAAGCACATCCAACCATCCTTACCTAAAAAGGCAGCATGGACTGAACCATGACCATCCAAAACTTTGAGTGTTGTACTAACTTATTCAAGTTGCTGAGATCCAAAATTGGCCTCCAGTCCCCTGTTTTCTTTGGCACTAAAAAGAAGCCAGCATAAGTTCCGGATTCCATCTGATCTGGTGGGACTTCTTGGATTACTCCTTTTTCTAGCAGCCTTTGTATTTGAATTGCTGCTTCTTTCCTCTGACTGGGTAGAGTATCAGGAATGTTTCATAGAGTTGGGGGTGCAAGGGGAAAGGGAATTATATATCCCCTGGAAATAATCCTCTGCACCTAAGAATGTTTTTTTTTATGTCTAGCCAGGCTCTCTGCTGCAGGGATAATTGACCCCCAATTTGTGGATCTTGGAAAGGACCCCAAGATGTTTTAACAACATTTTTTGTCCCCTGTTGACCCCCAATTGCCTCCAGATGGAGACAATTGCATCTTCTTTCAGGAGCACTGGTAGGGTCTGTCAGAGAAACAGTCTCTAGACCTTTGGTTTTGTGGACCACCTCTGCCGTGTGGGTGTCATTTACTATTAGTGTTCCCTCCTCTGCCTCTGGGGGAAACTGTCTACACTTGGGTCTTGGAAAGGATCCTTGAGATTTTTTGAACCACATTTTTCATCCCCCACATTGGCTTCCAGAAAAGGTCCTTTGGGAGGTCGAAAAATGTACTTATACAGCAGATAAAGTCTTTCTATCCTTCTCGCACCTGGAGAGTGTGTCCTTCACTTTCAGGCCAAACAAAGAAAATCTGTCAAAAGGAGCATTGATGAAAGAAGACTTGAAGGGCTCTGCAAAATCATGCAAGTACATCCAGGCATGTCTCCTTGTTGAGATGCCTAAACTTGCCACCCTTGAGGGATCCACAGCTGCATGAGAGATGAGCCTCATGGACGAGTTTAAGATGGATTGAAGGATTGCCAACTTACTTCTCAACTATACTGAATCCCTTGGAATTTCATATTTTTTGGTGCAAAATAATAAGGTGCCATGAATTCCTGAGTGGCCCCTTAAAATACCGATATTCTTTTTTATTTACATTTTTATTTGACGCTGATGTTATCTTGCAATGCGCACCTTGCCAGCTAATCTGTAACATCAGGACAACATTTTTAGCTGTCCGTTCTAAAATCTGTGATATTTTCCTGTCACTGCAATGATATGCAGTCAGGAAATAACAGTCAGTATGCCACAGTCTTTTTTTACTTCTGAAATATCAGAGTGATAAGTATTATTTCTCAAGATTTTTGTTTGAAAAGTTGATTTTTCTACAAGCATTGAAATTGAAATAAAAATAGAAAAGATGGTACTTTGTTGTCCTTAGGAGTTAATGTTTAATTGCTATTTGTATCAGTGCATTTTTAAAAGAAACTGAGATGTGTTCTATTTGGGAGCTTGTGGTGATTTAAACAAATATTTTGCAAGCAGATGCTTACAGTTGGTTGGTTTTCTTGAGGTACACCTCTTTTCTTTCTCATTCCAAATAATCTCCTGCATGAATTGGCAATTTTCTATACTTATATGCATGTGTGTGTGTGTGTGTGTGTGTGTGTGTGTGTGTGTGTGTGTGTGTGTGTGTGTGTGTGTGTGTGTGTGTGTGTGTGTGTGTGTGTGTGTGTGTGTGTGTGTGTGTGTATACCTATATATATATATATATATATATATATATATGTATATATGGATTCACTACTGAATCCTGAAATTACACAATCCCAAAGCCCAAAATACCGAGACCATAAGCCCGAAACCCCACATTACCGAAATGTTAAAACCATGAAATTCAAAATCGCGAAAGTACTACATGCATACAGCACACACACAAACATACACACAGCCTCCCCCATAACCAAACAAACCACCCTACACTAAAGATTAGCAGGGGGGCTTCGCCCCTTTGCACCCCCACACCACCCCTACTTTAATATTCTAACTCCAAGATTGCACAAACATACACATAATGAAAACTCACACCCACACATTACAGCCCCTCACACACACACACACACACACACACACACACACACACACACACACACACACACACACACACACACCACAGTCACAAAACACACTTACCCACACTAAAGCCCCTCACAAAAAAACTTACACACACATACTTACCTCAACCGCAACACCAGAAGCGCTAACTCAAAATCCCTTAAGATCGGGATTTTGAATTTCGCGCTTCTGGTCTTTCGTTAATGTGGGTTTCAGCTACATAGTCTCGAGCTTTTGAAATTTGAGATTTCAAAAGACCGAGATTTAGTAGTGTGCCTATATATATAAATATATATATATATATATATATATATATATATATATATATATATATATATATATATATATATATATATATATATATATATATATATTCAAAGGGCTGCCACCTTCTTCTTTTAAAGTTCCTCTACTCTGCACCCATCAAGCTGAGGGACCCCATGAGATGAAGTGGATTATCTTACACAGTACACATATGCATGGTCCATATCTATACATTTTTTTTTACAGGAAGGTGAATTGGCTTATACAATGAAATGGAACAAAAAGTGAAGTGACAGGACTATATCCCTCACTTTCATGGTCAGAATAACAGCACCTCTAGGATGTCAAATAAATTCTCCCTCTCAACCTCTTAGGGCAAGAAATCTGGACAAATCTTAAAATAATGGAGGAACAAAGGTTACAAATAGGGACAGATTTCAAATATTGCTCTTATAATGTTAGAAAATTGCTAGAATAACAGTATTTTGTTAGCGTGCATTTTTTGAAGTCTGAAATTCAAATGTACATCATTATTTAGTAATAATTTCAATCCTAAATGATTTACCAGAACACCATAAATTTAATGAGTAACAGACCAAAAATATGAGGCAAAAATCTATACGGTTGACAAGTATGATAGGGATGACCTAGTTAGTACAAAAAGAAATTACTTAAAGAATAAAGAGGTCTTAACAACACCGCACATGGCACAGTGCTCTGATTTAACTTGTAAATCTCTGTTCTCCTGATGCTGCGATGTGACATGAAAGCGCTACAGTTTCTTCTCTTTCATTGGCTGAAATGCACAGCCAATAATAGACAGAGTTCCTGTGTTGTCACAGGCAAAATGGGCCAATAATGGACAGCGTGTGTGTGTGTGTGTGTGTGTGTGTGTGTGTGTGTGTGTGTGTGTGTGTGTGTGTGTGCATGTGTGCATGTGTGTCTCAGCTACTGATTAAAAATCTACTTAGTTTGGGGCAGAATCTGAACCTGTTTCTGAATGTTGATCTTGGACCTCAGACATCAGGTGGATGAATCTGTCATTCTAAAACATCAGTGTAATGCAGGAGGCAAGTCCAAAAACAGTGATGGTTAAATGAAGGTAACCAGTAAGGCTTTTGTTACTCTCATATTAGAGCCTATCAGACAGCAAATCTATGTGCTTGATACTGAGTGCTGCACAGACATAAAAACTGGTAGAACAAAATGCTTCAGACAGCGTGAGGGATGGAATGCTAACCATTGAGGTGCCCCTGAATTTTGTACTGTCCGTGAAGAGATTCATTACCAGAATTTCAGAATTCATTAAAAGCAGGTAATACCATATGATCTCTTAGGTTAGCTGTGAATTACAGAATGAGAAAGGTTTCATGAATATAGGAGATGACTAGGGCAGTAGAGCATGGCCTTCCTTATGCTAAACACTTAACATTTGTTTACTTTATGAAGACATTGGCACATTATGTAAAGCACTACTGTATGTTATTCTATATGGTGGTGATATAGAAATTTTTTATCAGAGCAGCTTGTTTGATGAACTGGAAGTGCACATTTCTGTACTTGAATTATGCTGTGTGCACTATGACTCTGGCTATCATAACATTTCTAATTTTATGTTCATGTCTGACAACTCTGCCATCTATATGCCAGTGTAAAGTCATCTAGCAATTCATTGTGAGGTAGTCCAAGATGATGTCTGAAGGCTGTTTATGATTCCTAATATATCCTCTGTTAGTCTGTCCTACACTAGAATATGATTTCAGCTTTGTAGCACTAATCCTAACTCCATTTCAGGTAGCCATGTGAAGAGATCATTTAGCAGTTCATTGTGAATCCCACTGGATAGAATCCCTTCTAATCTTTATTAGGCAGGTCAGAGTTCTTTCTTAACTAGTATATCTGTCTTCATGTGCCCCCCCCCCCCAGATTGGACTGCATACAAATGTCTCAACCTCTAAGAGCAAGCAATCTAAACAAAGCCAAAAATAATAGATGTACAAAGACCCAGAGACAGAGACAAATTTTAAATTGTACACTTAGAAAGTTGTTAGTATTTCTAACAGTTTTTTTGTTAGCGTGCATTTTATAACGTATATTAACTCTGAAACTCAAATATGTGTTATTTAAAGACTACAGTTCACTTCTCAGTAATTTACCAGAAAACACACTTTTGTGTTTGATTGGTGGTATCCCACAATTCCATCAGAGTGACTGGGGTTGCATAATTATATATACAAGTTTTATGTTAATCAGTGTCCAAATTTTTGGCCACTTGTACCTACTTTTCATGAGCCTTTGTCCAGATATATGATGTTTCCATGTTGAGAGGTATGATTGCCAACTGTGAAGCTACCGTAGCTTGACCATCTGCAGTAATGGACCCTGAAGGAGTATTTGACAACTCCTTAATCAAATCCCTTTATAAACTTACAAAATGTGCCAGGTAATTCAGTGACCTAAGAGCAAAGGTTGCTAAAACATAAACATGCTTCTCAAACCTGTCCAATGCCCTGGACTCTATTAGGGGATGGATAGTGGAACTTTGTTCCCCACGTTCCTTCTTCATGCTGCCACCACGACCATGGCATTTCAGGTACTCCCTTACTCCCACCTGTTGGAGGTGCCAAAGTTTGGTCTGGTCTCTTCAGGATGGGCTCAACTGCATCAGGTTCTTTCTACACTCACTGAGAGATCCAATCAGTGAGCTCATAAGTGGGTGGAGTTACCCAGGAGGTAGATGAAAAAGACCCAAATGCCTCTAGAAACACTGATTCCTCTGGGGAAGGATTTTAGGAGGACCAATACCCCACCCCATTGCTTGACGATCTCCAGAATGTTTCCAAATGAGATGTCTTTGGGTGGTGATCTGGGAGACCCTTTCCCTTGTTTGAAATCTGTCTCTTATGATAAATTCTCAAGAGGAGTCTAAGTGTCTGCTTTTGCACTTTCTTTTCCAGGGCACTTCCTTGGTGAGATGTTCTGGGGAAGTTTCGGAAGAGAGGGTAATGGTTTGCTGGGTAGTCTGGAGGGTCTGAATTGGAGATGAATTTTGAGGCTCTTGGCACATATGCACACGCGACATAGAAGTTAGGTATGAGGGGGGAGAGAACCTCTGTCCTGTCTAAGCAGAGAACATGCTCTCCAGTACCTCAAAGGGAGATCATCCCAGGGAGAAGGAAACTGATGAAACTGAGAAGCCATGCTTCTGTCCCACTGGCTGTATCTGCCCCAAAGGCAATCCACTTGAGGAAGAGGCCAGAGTCAAGCTATCCAGGGTCAAGGCTCTGAGGGCAGAGAGAGCTCTGAAAACTTTGCAGTCAACTCCAACACCTCAGATCTGACTGGAATGCTATGGCTCCAAGAGTCACTTGGCTCTGAACTCGTCAGAGCCGGTGCACTCAGAGAAACCTTCAGATCTGAGGACACCACTACTCTTGGATCAGAACAGATGGTCTTAGCAAGCTTTGATCCAAGGACTCCAAAGCAAAGTGTTGGAATGGAGAAGGAACCTTGTCTTGAGGGGTAGCTCTAGCTAAGGCTTCCTGACCTGAAGTGATTGGAGCCAGGAGAACCCCCATCTGTATTTGCACTGAGAGAAACTTCCTCATCATTCTGTCCACATTGGCTTCCGTGAGACTCCTGGAAGAATGTGATAAAGCAATGGATGGCAACTTGGACCATCATTTCTAGAGAAAGGGAGATGGCAGTCTTGAAAGGACTGGGTCAAATGTAGCGGAATATTGGACCTGAGGAAGAATCTTTGGATTCAAAGTGCCCTGATCCAAAGATATTTTAGGAGTTCCAGAAGACAACTTGGAGCCATATGGCTTTGGATCTGATTTACATTTTTTGAAAGAGGCTCCAGAGATAATGGAGTGGAAGAACCTGATTTCTTTGGCAACTTTTTTGGACCATCTTTGGATGATGTTTTTGGGGGGATGAGTACCAGATATGGCTTCTCAAAAGAATTTGGAAGCAATCCTTTTAACATGAGCTTATTCCTCCTATGCACTAATGCACTCGTTAAAATTTTACAAATCCTGGAGTCAACATTAAGATGATCAGAGCCCAAGCAGTATACACTAAGGCCATGTGCATCAGAATAAGGCAGCTTATGGCCACATTTTTTTTAAATCCTTTTTCAGACATTTCTCTAAACTAAAAGGAGAAGACAGAAGAAGATAAATAAACAATTTTTTGAGGGGGGGGTGGGGTTTAAGGAAGAAGAAAATGGAAAAATGAGTACTGACAATAGTACAAAAGAATATGCAAATATGTAAAGGCAAGAGTTAGAAAGATCAAAAAAAAATTTAGTTAAGAAAAAGAATGCCAGTAATGGAAAACCAGAATACACTAATATATCTATCTATCTATCTATCTATCTATCTATCTATCTATCTATCTATCTATCTATCTATCTATCTATCTGTCTGTCTATCTGTCTGTCTGTGTGTGTGTGTGTGTGTGTGTGTGTGTGCACGCATATTTGTTTATGTGTGTGTGTGTGTTTATATATATATATATATATATATATATATATTTATAGATAGATATTTATATCATTAATAGAAATTTGGTGAAAGGGTTTAAAGAGTAAATAACTTAACTGCACAAAAAAAAAAAACTTGAGAGCAAAGTTGACCATGTCTATATGAGGAAATGGAAAACAAGATCTGAGGTATGTTAGAGGTTGGAGCATTATGGGTAAGGCAGAGCTCGAGAGTTTCATTTGGCCGTGAGCTATAATATCGGCCTAGTCAGATCTGCAAATCAGATCCAAACACAATGGTTGAGGAATGAATGAAAATTAATGACATGAGATTTAATTAATATACACTACCAGTAGAAGGCTATCATTGCTCTTTGTACTATAACCTGGTGAATGTCCATGGCTTACTAAGGCACTGATTTTGTCAGGGCTCCTAAATGCTGCAGCAATGAGAGAAAAAACTTCCTGTATGTACTGCATACTGACCACTGACAGCACCTGCCTGAGGACACTCATTAGAGTTCTCAGTATAAAGTGGATACCTTATGCAGATGCAGAGACTACTTCAGCAACCTTTGGAGACATCATTCTGATCTTCTTAGCCAGTGAGAAGAAGGGGTCTGACTAAGGACACCTGAGATGTATTATAAGTTCTTATACTACTTGATGGGTCATTAACTGTTTTTATTGTTTATCTGTATCATGTTTTTGGACATGCACTTTATGATTTCTCTATGTTCATTTATTTTTAGCTTGAGAAGTTATTACAAAGAATTGCCTTCTGTATCAGTGAAAAATGGAGAGGCTTTCCAGGCAAAAAAGTGTGCACTTTTTTCATACAATTTTGAGTGTGTTTAGTATGCAGCTACTAGTATGCCTGTGCAATACCATATTGTATACTTGTTTAGGTTTTACTACCTAGCTTCAAAGTTGCCTGCTTCATATTGCAACTGGCTTTAATGATGGGTATGTTACATGGATATGCAGTACAGGATCTTATGAGTGACGTTTGCAGTGACATTTGTCATTCTACACGCCAGGCATACAATGCCTTACTGAAGATTTATGGGTTATTATAACAGTACAAAGCATCATACTGTTACAATGCTCTTCAAACACCACAGGTTCTGTATAGCCTGATATGTTTGCAGTGTAAACTAGGCCTACTTGATATAAAGTTCTGATAGATTTTGAGAGCTAGATAGATAGATAGATAGAAAGTCAGATAGAGGCCCAGAGAAAAAAAAACTCCACTATATAGACATCGTGAGTGCCATTTGCAGAATTTCATAATTTGGAGTCAATTTCAATCATGAACAATAATTCCAAAATTCGGACATCCTTGACATCATTAACATCATTAACAGTCTCAATTAAAACTAACAGCTACATGAGGCAGAATACAAAAATATTTTTTTAAGACAGAGAGGTATATGTGGTGCAATATTATCAATATACATAGATTGTCAAGTTTCAAATAAGAACATTTGTTACTATAAAGAATTGTTCAAAATCTAGAATTTAAGAAGACAATGAAAAATTTGTGAAGGAAAGTGCTGCTGTATTGTACTGGAACTGGAACCAAAGTATTCTTAAGACATAAAGTCTTCCTGGCTGTACTGGAACTGCTGAATCAAAGTCTGGTTAACACAGAGTTTTGCATAACTGTATTTACAGTTTGTTTAAACACAGAGCCTTGCAACCTGCATTAATAAAAATATATTTTGCAACATAATGCTATTTTACTGTAAGCACAGTTACAAATAAATAACTTATTCTTGTAACAAACGACACATTCTCTTCTGTCAGTTTGTAGTATAAATGTACCAAGACTTTTACTCTTGATTGGTAATGGATGATTATAACTGCTTCTCCAATACAATACCACGGAACAAGTGTGTTCCTACCAAATACCTCTAACATAGCTGAATTCTAACAGTCTCCTTATACTGTTTTTCTCATGCACTTAAGATTCTGCTTTTTTCTTGATATCTTTTTTTTGGTATCTTTTTTTGGGCTTTATAGGAAACATCTGTTCTGCTGATGCTTTTCTTTTTAGACTTGTTTTTAGGAAATGTTTTGTGATACACTTTCCTGTTGTCCTTCTGTTAAACCATTTAAGTACATTTGCTGATGTGAGAATAAGGAATTATCTTGATTTCAGAGTGATATTGACTCAAATCATTTTCTGTTAATGTATATCTGCTCTCCAGTGGTTACACTTGCAACTGTTTTACAACGTTGGTTAACCTATTCACACATAAATCATCACTGTTATTCTGCAATGTGCTGTCCTATGTATGTTATGTCTGTTTGTTTTGTCAAAGCAATGTACAAGCATGAGACAAGTGTGCAATCATCCCAGATTGAAGTGGCAGGAATGTTTGATTGATAGCCCACTGATTTTCAACTATTTGGCATCCCAAACTGTGAAATGGGTACATGTCCTGCACAGTAACACAATGTACATGAAGGACAGTATATAAATCTTAGCAGAGAAGTATGTCATTACATTGAACAATCACAGTGCTGTTAGACTGTCCTGTGCACACATAGGCCTTTCTCCATAAAACCTGCAATGCACAGTACCATCTGTGCCAAACAGTGATTTTTTAACAATTACAACTGTGCTTTTGCACACTATTAAATTCAGGCTTCTCCTGTGGCACTTGCAACTGATACTTTGCTTTCTAGATTGTGTAGAAAGATTTTTTTAATTTTTATTTTATTTTACATTTGTTGACCGAGATAGTCTGACTGGATGCATGTCCATTTTCAGCGGAGGCCCGGGGAGAAAAGCTCCAAGGATAAGCAGATACAGCATTACATAATACCAGCATTGCATATTACAATCAGACTATTTACAGTGATTACATAAGTAAGAAAGTTAAACAAGTTCCACAGGTTAGGGTTAATCCCGAGCATAAGTCAGGATTAAATTAAATTACACAGTAAACTGGTTAACAGATTTTTACACATTCTAGAGAGAGTTAGCCAGGCTTGATACATTGACATAGCCAGTTAAGTGCCAAATGTTCTTTGAGTCTAGTTTTACATTGACCTAAGGTAGAAAGTAAGGTAATATCAGCTGGAAGAGAGTTCCAGGGTCTACTTACAGAGTTTGCAAAGAGACAGTCACCAGCTGTGTTATTAATTTTGCTAGTCTGAAATAGTAGTTTGTTAGAGGATCGAAGCAGTCTTGGATTGTTATAGGGGGTGATAATATTTTTAAGTGCAAGAGTATTGTCTGGATTATAGAGGATTTTATAGGCCATAATCAGTTGGTTATACTGGATTAGGTTGGGTAGTTCAAGCCACCCAAGCTGATTTAGATTGATGCAATGATGTGTCCTAAAAGGCAGCCCAGTGGCAAACCTGGCAATGTGGTTGTAGCAAATTGAGAGTTTGTTAAGGACAGTCTTGTTTAAATTCTAGAGCAGAGGCGATGTATACAGAAGGGTTGAAAGAAGGTGAGAGTGAGCTATGGCAATTTTAGCTGGAGGGGTTAGGAAGGCTTTTATTCTGTAAAGTGACCCTAGTTTTTTTATTGATGGTTTTGATAGTTTGGTTAACATGTAGGTCAAATTTTAGATTATTATCTATGATGACACCTAATAGTTTTGTAGAGGGGTCAGGGGATATTATTGTGCCATCATTTGAATTTATGGTAAAGGTGAAAGTGGTAGACCTATGTGGTGGTGAAAATAACAGCATTTTAGTTTTTTGGGGATTTAGGATCAGACGACATTCAGAAAGCCAGTTTTCTATTGTAATAAAGGTGGTCTGGGTAGCAGACCATAACTCTATTGGAGATGTGGCTGAGCAAATCAGAGTAGAGTCATCAGCATATTAGATTCAGCTGACTTTTGGGATGACAGTATAAAGGTTGTTAATGAAGATGGAGAACAGCAAGGGCCCTAGTTTATAGCCTTGTGATACTCCGAGGGTGGTAGGTAGAAGATTAGAGAGTTTGTTCTGCCAGAGGACAGCCTGCTGTCAACCATTCAGATAGGATTGAAACCATTGAATGGGCACTACATTTAGACAGAATGTTTGCAGGGTGTGAATTAAAAGTTGGTGATCAACCATATCGAATGCCTTGGAAACATCCAAGAAGAGGGCTGAGGATATATAATTATTGTTGTGATTATGGTTTATGGTGTTGGTAAAGGCTAGGATGGCTGAAGTAGTGCTGTGATGAGGATGGAAGCCATGCTGAGTGTCTGCCATAAGGTGATTCTGGATTAGGTAGTGCATGAGTTGTCTATGAATACATTTTTTTCATAATCTTTGCAAGTAAGATAGGCAGGAGGTTCAGTTTTCACTATGGAAACTTGTGGGGGTTGGGGTACAGCCCCAGGTAAGTGATGTTTCCATGTCAGAAATGCTGTGTTCACTTCACTTAAGGAGAATAGCTTTAACTGTGCACTCATCTCTCTCTTAACTTTATGCATCTTTTTTTCAAAAACATCTTTTCTGTAACACAATGATGAAGTCATCTTGTCCAAATTACACCCTCTCTCCATAGGTTCATAGGTAGATACTGGGTTATCTGCCCTAGGGCATTTATAAGCCTAGCCAGAGTGTATTTGGCTTCCACCTCCCTATTAGATTAGCCTACTGTGCCTCTGTAAAGTAGGTCACAGAAGGTACCCTTTTAAGGTTAGTTTACTATGCCTCTGTCTAGCAGGGACACAGAAGAGATCCCAGGGGTGAATTTGCAATTTCCCATCCACGCGTCAAGATTTCGCTTGAAGAGGGTCAGTGAGGGGCTATGTCTAACATGAAGTGGGATTCTATTCCAGAGTGAGGGGAGCCTCTGGGAAATGAATCTGTCCCTCCAGTATGTCCTATTTTTTTTGTGCTGAGGTTTAGGTCCCAGGAGCATGTAGCTCTAAGGGACTTGGATTTTTTGAAGTGGAGCATGTCCATTAATTCTGGGTTTGGCATGGCTTTGTACATCAGGCATAGATTGCCTCTGCGTAGGCGGTAAGCAACTGAGTAGAGCTAGAGTTTCTTTAGTCGAGCTGCATAGGACATCTGTTTGTAGCCCATGATCTTCTTGGTGAGGTACTTTTGGGGTCTCTCCAGTTGCTGCAGGTGTCGAGTAAGGTACATCCCAAAAGGGGCATTGTATTCAATTATGGGCCTGATGAGTGATGAGTAGAGGGGCACAATGACCTCTCTTGATCTAGATGCGAACCCTTTCATGATAAGGTGGGCTATATAGAAGGTCTTTCTAACCCCTTTGGCAATGTGATTATCAAAGGAGAGATTACTATCTACGTTGGTCCCCAAGTCCCTAATTACTTCTGCCGTACTTAATGGATTACCACCTATGTGGTAATTTGTGGGCACCTTGCTTTTCCCAAAGGGGATGACTATGCACTTTTTAGCATTTAGCTTGAGGCCGTGGCTCTGGCATCAAGCATCCGTCTCTGTGAGACCCTTTTGGAGGATGCTTGTGTCAGCTGGAGATTCGATTATGGCCCCGAGTTTGCAGTCATCTGTGAACTTTGTCAGCCATAATCCCCCCGTGTTAGCCTGAACCTCAGAGAAGTATATACCAAACAAGAGAGGTCCCAGAACTGAGCCCTGTGGGATGCCACTTGTAACTGGTTTGGATTCGGACATGGCACCTGCGATTCTGACCATGTGGGTTCTATCTCTGAGCCAGTTTGCAACCCATCCTGTGATATACTGGTTGATATTTAAGCTGGTAAGCTTATTTATGATGCCCGAGTGGGATATTGTGTCGAAGGCTTTTGCGAGGTCCAGGTTGGCTGTGTGGACTACCTTGCCCTCATCTATGGCTTTGGTAACTATTTCAAAGAAATCAACTAGGTTTAAGAAGCAGGATCTGCCCTTAACAAAGCCGAATTGGGTAGGGTCCAGTGTCTGGAGGCTCCCAATGTCTTTGTTTATGAGTTCCATGATAATACTCTCCATAGCTTTACAGACCAGACTAGCCAGGCTTATGGGGCGATAGTTTCTGGGGTCTGTTGTGGCACCACCTTTGTGGAGTGGGACCACTGTAGCTGTACGCCAGTTTTGGGTACATATCCTGTAGTAAGGCTAAGTTTGAACAGTGACTTAATGTGAGGGTTCAGTTCTTCTTGGAGCTCATGTAAGACACAGCCTGGGACACCGTCCGGTCCCATAGATGCAGTGTTTTTTGCTTTGGAGAGGGCAGCTTTCACCTGTGCATCTGTGATGTCAGGGAGGTTACATTCAGTTGGGATAGGCATTTGCTCCTTTGGAGGGAAGGGGGGGGGGTTGCGCTGAATCTGTCTAACAGGATGTTGGCTATGTCTGTAGGTTTGGTATATTTTGTACCGTTATGCAACAATTCAGTGCATATCTGGGAGTTTCTGCCCATGTTCCTGACATAACTAAAGAAGGCCTTGTGATTATCTTTAGTGTCTAGAGCTATTTTTCTTTCTAAACTGGCCTTTGATGATTTTATGAGGGATCAAAGTTTCTTGCTAATACTGACCAGAGATGCCTTCCCTTTTTGGGATTTTGCTCTGTCATGTAGTAGCTTCCTCCTTCTGTTGTATAGCTTATTTATGGCCGGGGGCCACCAGACCGGTCTCCTGTTTTTGGAGGAGTGAGTCTTTGTTTTATTTAGGATAGCACGATCCATGCATTCCTGCAGGTGCTCATAGAATGCATTTGTAAAGGATTCTGCGGATTGGGCTGTAGTATCCTCTGGCCCAGGGGCTTTGAAGGATTCCACCTCAGACTTGAGAAGTGCAAAGTTAGCTTTTGAGAAATTCTTTACAGTGATGTCCTTGGCTGGGGGTGGGGACAGGATATGGATGTCCAGGGAAATGTGTTTATGGTCTGATCTTACCAATGAGGGGTTTACCTCTGGTGTGGAACATAGAGTCCCCATGTTGGTGATGACCAGGTCCAATATGTTGTTCCCTCTTGTGGGAGTGGTGACCAGTTGTTCCATTGCGTTAGAGTTTATAAATTCAAGGAACCATTGGGCGAGGTGTTTGGGCTTGAGTAGTTTTCCCAGTCAATGTTTGGGTAGTTGAAGTTACCCAATAACATAGTGTTTGGAGTGACCTTCATATTCTCCAGTGTTCTCAGGAATGCCAAGTGGGGTTCCTGTAATAGGGAGGGTGTTCTGTAGCTGGCTACAAACTGAAAGGCAGTTTTGCTCACTGTTAGTTGCACATGGATGGTTTCCGATGCTTCATGCAGTGCCACTAACCTGGAGGTGTAGGTATCTTTGATGAATATAGATACTCCCCCTCCTTTTGTGCTTCGTTCCGAGTTTTGGGGCCGAAACGCATGGTATGAGTTATAACCTGGTAGTGCTGGGGTGCTCTCAGGAGCCTTGAACCAGGTTTCTGTTGCTGCACAGACATCGATTTTCTCCATACTGAGGAGAGCCTGGAGTGCGTGCATCTTGAGGTTTAGACTTCTGGCATTGAGTAGCATTACCTTTAGTTTTTTTATCATTGGGTTGTCTATGGAGGTGGGGTTGCCCTTTGAGCCTTGCCTAAAAAAGGCACTATGGGGGTGGCAAGAGCCTTGGCCAGTATACGAAAGCCTAAGTGTGACAGGCACTCCTACTGTGTACAAAGAGAGCATCTGGGAAATAGAAAAAAAAAATTAAGCTTATTTCTTGCCTTTCTTGTTAAGTGGTACAGACTATTTGTAGGCTTCTGAGCCCCCAAGCCCTTCTGTGTTTGAGGGAAGCCTTCTAGCTTGTTTTTTTTTTCTTATAACTAGCCAGTTTTCTAGTTTCAGCACTCAAATCTGTTTCTTTGATCTCAGCACTTGTTCAGAAAAGAAAAAAAAAAAAAAAAAATTTCATCTGCTTTTACTGTACTTGTGTTTTTACCTACTTCTTTTACTTTTGCATCATCTTAAAATACTCAATTGTATTTATTACTGCTTGGTGTAACTCATTCTAAGCCTTTTGGTTTAAACACTTGGGCTTCGGACCAGTTAGTTGTTTTGCACTGAGAGGGTTTGTGGTCTGCACTGTTGTGGCAGAACAGGTAGCTTACATCCTTCTAGGTTGAGAACTGCTGATTGAGGGCTCAGTGTCTGTTATTCTAAAAGTGTATTAATTCTGGTTTAAGCACTTGGGCTTTCAAGCCAGTTATTTTACATTAAGAGGGTCCGTGGTCTGCACTCTTGTGGGAGGAGAGGCTGGACTCTGCCCTTCTGAGCTGGGAATTTCTGGTTACAGGCTTATAGTGCATGCATATCTGAACTGTTTCTTACTGAAGTTGGTGCGCCTTGTTTGCTGTGGCATAGACTGGATTCGGGCCTGCTGGATCTAGCTTTGTTTGTGTAACTTGAGCACTAATCCAGACATTCTCTAAAGTATTCAATGGTATTTATTACTGCTTGGTTGTAACTTGATTAAAGTGTAGCTATCATTCAAGTCTTTTGGATTAAGCACTTGGGCTTCAGACCAGTTGTTTTACATTAGGAAGGTTTGTGGCAAGCACTGTGGTGGCAGGACAGGTAGCTTTCATCCTTCTAAGTTGGGAACTGCTGACTGAGAGCCCAGTGTCCAAGTGTATTAGTTCTGGTTTAGGCACTTGGGCTTCAGGCCAGTTATTTTACATTAAGAAGGTTCGTGGTCTGCACTCTTGTGGGAGAAGAGGCTGGACTCTGCCCTTCTGAGCTGGGAATTTCTGGTTAAAGGTTTATAGTGCCTGAATATTTGAACTGTATCTTACTGAAATTGGTTCACCTTGTTTGCTCTAGCATAGACTAGATCCAGGCCTGCTGAATCTAGCTTTGTTTATATGCTTGTTGTTTGTTTGCTTGTTATTTCCCTGGAAGCTAATTCCACCAAATCTTCTCAGCGCTTCTGTGGATCACTAGTGATATCTGCATTGCTTACTGTACTTATTTCCTTGTTTCACTTGAAAGAAAGTTACTGTTTGTCGTTTTGCATTTAGTTACTTGTAACACATTGCACTCAAGTTACCTGGCACTTGCTCACTAAAGCAATTATATAAGTCAGCACTAAAAATTAAAAGCACTACACCCTCACTCCCCACTGGCCCTTGTTTTCAATTAAGGAATTCCCAATATTATTCTAGCATGTCCAAAGGTCAGTTGTCAATCTTCTCTCCGGTCCAGCTGGTGAATCTGGGAATCTTGAGGCAATGTTATAACTGCCTCATGTACACAGACAGCCCTCTCCTCCTCCCACATAACACAAATACTTGCGAGATGCAGCTATTTAGCCAAACTGGAGGCTGAGCTCTCTCAACTCAGGACTGGCAAGACCAGACAGGAGGAGAAGGCAACTACACACACCACAAAACCAGCCTCACATAATGCTACCACTCCACTGAATCAAACACATAAACACACAAAGACATACTGGAGGCTCTGAGTAAAAATTTACCTAAACAGCAGAGGCTTCCAAAGCAGACACCCAAACAACTGCTACCTCAAGACACCCCACAAGCAACACATAAACCACAAAAGCAGTGTGCAAAGCAGTCACAGCCCTTAAGGCCAAATACAACACCAAACATACTTGTCATAGGTGACTCCATAGTCAGACACACTGGCGTCCCACTCACCAGGCTGAACAAGGAGAGGGTCACAGTAAGCTGCCTATCCTAGAATCCCCCACATAACACAAGCACTCGGGTCACTCCACGGCAAGTACAAATATGACACAGTCATTGTCCATGCTGGTGTGAACGACCTGAGGCCTCCCTGGACTACATGAAAAGAGACATAGAGGAGCTCTCTGATTATGTAGCCCAGGCAGGTATGACCCTAACCCTGAGCAGTATCCTTCCTTCACCAAGAATGATGCCACAATATAGAGACAAGATGATCAGCTTTACCAATTGGCTTAATGTCTGGTGTCATTCAAAGGGGAGCCAGTGTCTGTCTGCCTGGGATGACATGCTTGACATGTCACGCTGCTTGCTTGCACCTGTCACCCTGGGATTCCGGATATTGGCTAAGGCTCTTGCCACCCCATAGTGCCTTTTTTAGGCAAGGCTCAAATTCTAAACCTACCACCCTAGAAAACAAAAATGGGAAGAAACTGAGGGTAATGCTGCTCAATGCCAGAAGTCTAAATCTCAAAATGCCGAGGCCCTTCTCAGTATGGAGAACATCGATGTCTGTGCTGTAACTGAAACCTGGTTCAAGGCTCCTGAGAGCACCCGGCACTATTAGGTTTTACCTCATATCATGCGTTCCCCCCCGGACCACACCACAAAAGGAGGGTGTATCCATATTCATAAAGGATACCCACACCTCCAGGTTGGTGGCAACGCACGGGGAAACCATCCAGGTGCAACTAACCATAGGCAAAACTGCTCTACAAATTGTAGCATGCTACAGGCCACCCTCTCAAACTCAGGAACCCCACACAGCCTTCCTGAAGACACTGGAGGGTATAAATGTATCTCCAAACACCATCATATTGGGTGACTTCAACTACCCGAATATAGACTGGGAACATTACTCAAGCCCTAACTTTCTAGCCCAATGGTTCCTGGAGTTCATAAATTCAAATGCCATGGAACAGCTAGTCACTGTTCCCATGAGAGGAGAAAATATACTAGATCTCATTGTCACAAACATGGGGACAAAATGCTCCACACTGGAAGTATATCCCTCATTGGTGAGATCTGATCATAAACTAATCTCACTGGAAATCCACATCCCGCCCCACCCCAAACAAAAAGACCATAGTGAAGAACTTCTCTAAAGCAAGCTTCACACTACTCAAGACTGGTGTGGTATCCTTCAAGGCCCCTGGGCCAGTGGAAACCACAACCGAAGCCCTTACAAATGCCTTCTATGAACACCTCCAGAACTGCATGGATCAGGCAATCCCAAATAAAACCAAGACTCTTTCCACAAAGGGCAAACGTCCAGTCTGGTGGACCACAGCCATTAACAAACTTTACAATAAGAGGAGAAAGCTATTACATGATAGAACAAAATCCATAAAAGGGAAGTCACCCCTGATCATTATTAGTAAAAAATACGAGCACTCATAAAATCAACTAAGGCCAATTTTGAGAGAAAAATTGCCATGGATTCAAGGACAGTCATAAGGCCTTTTTCAGCTATGTTAGGAACCTGGGTGGAAACTCCCAGATATGCTCAGAATTAGTCCAAAATGATACAAAATCACTGAACCCACAGACATTGCCAACATACTGGCAGACAGGTTCAGTGCAAACTTCACCCCTCTCCCCTAAAGGAGAGATAACTATCCCAGCCGAGTGTAGCCTCCCGGACATCTCAAATGCGCAGGTGAAAGCTGCTCTCTCTAAAGCTAAAAACACAGCATCAATGGGACCGGATGGTGTCCCCAGCTGTGTGCTACATGAGCTAAATGAGGAATTAAACCCGCACATAAGGCAGCTGTTTAATCTCAGCCTTACCACAGGATACATGCCCAAGGAGTGAGCAACTGTGGTCCCACTCCACAAAGGCGGCACCTCTCGACCCTGGTAATTACCCATAAGCTTAACAAGTCTAGTCTGCAAAGCTATGGAGAGGATCATAATGGAGCTCATAAACAAAGATATAGGGGACTTGCAGACATTGGACCCGACCCAGTTTGGCTTTGTCAAGGGAAGATCATGCCTTTTGAACTTGGTCGACTTCTTCGAAACAGTCACCAAGGCCACTGATGAGGGAAAGGCAGTCCATACAGCCTACCTTGACCTTGCAAAGGCTTTCGACACAATACCCCACTTGGGTATTGTAGAAAAACTTACCAGCTTAAATGTAAACCCATATGTCACAAGATGGGTTGCAAACTGGCTTAAGGACAGAACCCACAGGGTTAGAGTTGCTGGCGCTGTGTCAGACTCCAAGCTGGTCACAAGTGGTGTCCCACACGGCTCGGTCCTTGGCCCCCTATTGTTTGGCATTTACTTCTCAGAAGTACAGGCCAACATGGGAGGACTTTGGCTGACAAAGTTTGCAGACGACTGCAAACTGGGCGCCGTAGTGGAAAGTGCATCGGACACGGATATCCTTCAGAAGGGACTCACGGAAACAGATAGCTGGTGCCAGAGCCATGGCCTGAAGTTAAACGCCAAAAAATGTATAGTCATACCCTTCAGGAAAAACAAGGTAACCCCAAGCTACCATATAGGTGGCAATGCACTAAGCACAGAAGAGGTTATCAGGGACCTGGGGACCCAGGTTGACAGTGGCCTTTCTTTTGACACTCACATTGCTAAAGTGGTTAGAAAGACCTTCTACATTGCCCACCTGATCATGAAGGGATTCACATCCAGATCTAGTGAGGTCATTGTTCCCCTGTACTCTTCACTTATCAGACCAATGATCGAGTACAATGCCCCATTCGGGATGTATCTCACCCGACATCTGCAGCAATTGGAGAGACCCCAAAAGTTCCTCACCAAAAGGATAAAGGGACTCCAAAATCTGTCATATGCTGCCAGATTGAAGAAACTTCAGCTCTATTCAGTCGCATACCGTCTGCTCAGAGGTGACATGTGCCTGACATACAAGGCCATGTCCAACCCGCAATTAATGGACATGCTCCACCTCAAAAATCCAAATCCACCAAAACCACTAGAGCAAGCGACTTAAACCTTAACCGGATATAAATAGGACATGCTGGAGGGATAGATTTATCACTCAGAGACTCCCTATGCTGTGGAATAAAATCCCGGTCCATGTGAGGCAGAGCACCTCGCTGACTCTGTTCAAGAGAAATCTAGACCTGTGGATGGGAGATCGTAGGTTTACCCCGGGAATCATCTCTGTGACACTGCTGGACAGAGGCACAACAAACTAATGAGCACAGTATTTTTTCATATAAGGGGTGGCGTAAGCCACAAAAATTTGGGCTAGGCTTATAAATGCCTTAGGGCAGATAGCCTAGTATAAACCTATGAACCTATGAACCTATGAACAGGTGCAAGCCGTCCCTAGCAAAGCAACGTGGCTTGTCGAGCATGTCATCCCAGGCTGACAGACACTGGATCCCCTTTGAATGACACCAATACATTAGCCAATTGTTGAAACTGATCATTTTGTCTTTATATGTGGTATCATTCTTGGTGAGGGCAAGATGCTACTCAAGGTCAGGGTCATACCAGCCTGGGCTACATGGTCAGAGAGCTCCTCTATGTCTCTTTTCATGTAGTCCAGGGAGGTACATCTCAGGTCATTCACACCAGCATGGACAATGACGGAGTCATATTTGTACTTGCTTTGGAGTGACCTGAGTGCTTGCGTTATGTGGTGGATCCTGGCACCCAACAGGCAGCTTACAGTGACCTTCTCCTTGTTCAGTCTGGTGAGCAGGACGTCAGTGTGCCGGACAGTAGAGTCCCCTATAACAAGTGTATTTGGTGTGTTGTTTGGCCTTAAGGGCTGTGACTGTGAGGCACACTGATTTTGTGAGATATGTGATTCATGGGTATTGTTGAGGGGTGGCTGTTGCTTGGATATCTGCTTAGGAGGACTTTGCTGTTTAGGCAGATTTTTATTTAGAGCCTCCGAGTATGTTTTTGTGCGTTTATGTGTTGGGTATGCAGATGCAATAGGTCTGTGCAAGACTGGATTTGTGGTGTGGGTGGTTACCTTTTCCTCCTGACTGACTGTGCCAGTCTTGGGTTGAGAGAGCTCTGCCTCCAGTTTGGCTGTGTAACTGCATCTCTCACATGTATTAGAGTTTGTTGGAAGGAGGAGAGGATTATCTGTGTACATAAGGCAATTGTAACATTGCCTCAAAATTCCCAGATTCACCAGCTGGACTGGAGCGTAACCTTGAAACTGACTCTTGGACATACCAGATTAGTATAGGGAACTGTTTTTTTTACTGATCAGATTAGGGAGGGGAAATGATTTTTCACTTGATCAGGAAGGACCAGTCGGGAGCCTAACACTTATGAGAAGTCAAGGAGGGTGTAGTGCTTTAGTTAGTGTTTCCTTATAAGAGCTGAGCAAGTGCAGGGCTTTAGAAAGAGAATAGAGTGATTACTTTGAGAGTTTGAACAGTTCTAAGGGAAAAAGTGAAGAGCAGACTTTGTGGAGCCTGGAATAGTTTAAGAGTTGTAGGGTTTTAAGAGAGACAGATCAAGGAGTTTAGAATTGACCCAAAATGGCCAATAAAACTACAGCTTCTAGGTAGTAACCACTCCTCCAGGGACAGGCAGGCTGTTCAGTGTTAACCACTCCCAGTGGTGAACACAGAGACTTCCCTTTAGCCCAAGCAAGCACTGGCCTTCTAGAAACTTCCAAACAGTTCAGAACAGCAAATCTGTAACTGAACTTTCTTAACTTTCAGAAAGTGGGAAAAAAGCAAGATTTTTTTTCTTTTTGTTGTAGTTTAAAGGTAGCAGAGATACACAAGCAGCAAAATAACCATAACAGTGCAATAAATGACCCCACACTTGAGTGCTAGGCCAAAATCAGGTAAAATGCAGTTACACAGTATTTGAACCAAAAGGTTCAGACATTTCTTGTGGGACTTAAGAGTAATGTACTCTCTAGACTGTGTAGCTGGATAGGTAGGAGGTTATATTCTCCCCATGGGAAACGTGTGTGTGTGTGTGTGTGTGTGTGTGTGTGTGTGTGTGTGTGTGTGTGTGTGTGTGTGTGTATGGGGTATAATGACAGGTAAGTAACACTTGGTGCTGTGTCCACTTCCCCTGAGGGGAATGCATTTACATTTGCACACAGATCCCTTAGCTCAATTTCAACAGACACGTCCTCTCTACAATACAGTGATGAGGTCATCCTGTTAAAGGTGCATTCTAGCCCCTCAAGATTCAAAATTCTCCTGTGGGACTTGTCTAATATTGTGCCCTCTAGACTGCATAACTGGATAGATAGGAAGTTCAAATTTCATCATGGAGAACTTGTGTGTGTGTGTGTGTGTGTGTGTGTGTGTGTGTGTGTGTGTGTGTGTGTGTGTGTGTGTGTGTGTGTGTGTGTTTGTGTGTGGTATAGTGACAGGTTACTAACACTTCAATGTCAAATGTGCTTTGTCCACCTCTGCTGAGGAGAGTGCATTTAAGTTTGCATATAGTTTCCTTTGCACTTTATCCCACTTTTTAACAAAAACACCCTCTCTGCAACACACTGATCAGGTCATCCTGTCAAAAGCGCACTCTATCCCCATAGCAGTCAGACTTCTCCTATGGTGCATTTGACTAATACTGTGCTCTCTTAACTGTGCAAGCATATAAGTAGGTGGTTCAATTCTCATCATTGCGAACATCTGTGTATGGCTGTAATATCAACTACATATAGCATCCTGAATGCTGCATCAACTTCCATTTGGGGGAAGATAACCTGGGGGAGTATTCTGAATGGTATGAATTCTAAATTTCAATTTTCTCTCATTATTTAATTACTTCAGTCTTCAATGATTTACCTGAGAACCACAAATTTTATGACAAACAGGTCAAAAAAATATGAAGCAAAAGTCTGAGTATCCAGACATCTACACTGACACTGTTGCCACCTCACCCTCAGCACTTCACATATAATACTTTATATTTATGAGGACACAACTTATGTATAACAAAATGAAACAATTTGAAGTGCAGTTCCTTAACAGAGAACAGAAAATCGTTTCTAATATCTAATTGTTAAGACTGAGGAAGCACTGCATAATAAAAAACAGCATGTGATGCATTTTACATGCAAGTGCAAGGTATGAACTCACATCAAAGGTAAGTTTACAGATTTAAATATATAAGTTTGGCAGATTCAAAGCTGTCAAATACTGAAATAATAATTCTTACTATTACAGGAGATACAGTATATGCTTACTCAAACACAGTCTGTAAGCAAAATTTCTTGTTTAAAACAGTTAAAATGTAATTATTACTTATATGGTGCCTTATGACATCACTGAACAGTCAGGCATAACTTTTATAAACAATAATATGAGTACCTGTTCTGAAAAAATGTATATTAAAAAATAAGAAGGGATGTCTGATAGACAATGCAAAATGCAGCATTGCTCACACATATCCCTGTATATATCAATTATTGTCTATGTTCTTTTCACCAGAAAGGAAACATTAACTTGAATGTCAAGGTCCATAGTTCAGCTGTATGCCTTACATGAGCCTGGCACATAAGGTCCCTTACTACTGCTGCTAGCTGGTCATCATTAGCCATAGTAGGAGTGTAAATGGTAGCTTCATTGACAGCATAGCTCACTTCACCACCAGGCTAACACATGATTATGTTGTGCAGAAGGCAGCATGCAGTAAGCCTCCTGCATGCAGTAGCTGGATCATAGTGAAGAGCACCCTCAGACTCATTCAGGCATCTGAACCAGATTTTCAACATGCCAAAGGCTCTCAAGATGGAAACTCGAGTCTGGGAGAGGACTCTGATAAAATGAATCTCCGTGTGGATTTTTCACTGTTGTGAGCCATGGCTCCACTGGAAATCAGGCATCTCCTGAAAAGAAAAAGAACAAAAAAAAAAAAAAATGGAAGAAAAGAAGGGGGAGACAAAACGAAGGAAAAGTAGTTTAGTATGAAGCAATACATTTCATTATGAATAAACAACTTAAATGGAAAAAATATTTTATATATCTATATATATATATATATATATATATATATATATATATATATATACATACATACATACATATATTATATATTACGTGTGTGTATTTTTCCCCCACATGCCAGCAAGATATTCACTGGGCATCTTACCTACAGGAAGAGGTGGCAGAGTCAGCTAGTGTGCCATATATAGGAATCATGTTCACTCCTACGATGCTGGGTAGACATGTCGGTGATGCACTTCGTACATCAAACACTACCTGGCAGAGTAATATCCTACCCCAGAAAAGACACACATAGTCCATTCTCAGTCTTGAGGTCACACTGTGAAATTGATGTACTAATCCACACATGCCAAGAACATCAAGGAACTGCTGAAGTATCATCAAGACAAAAGCCTGGGAAACACCCTACATGATTCCAGTCTGTCCTTGGAAGGTCCCTGAGGCAAGTATAGTGGGGGCTATACATACCTTGGCATCCACAATGATAGGAATACCATGCACACCCAGTACACATGTGGGGACCATATATGCTTACTAATACCCTTACAATATCACTACCCATTCTAAATCTATCAAGGTTTCCTGATTATTAAAATTATGATTGGTTATTCTCCATCTATATCTCTGACTTCTTGGCCAGCAACTGCCACTGGACACAAGCAGTTTTTGCTCAGCCAAGAAAAGCATCTTACACCAGGAAATAGCAATGTTAGAAGCAAGAGACAGTATCTTCACTGTCTACATAGTAGAAAGAGAATGCAATATTCTATCTTTTATTAATTAAAAGTCTGCTCGTGACATGAAACATGTCAAATTATGAGTATGAATCATAAACAGGAGTGAGATAGACTTTTTTGTATAAGAGATTTTATGTAATTTCTCATTATCATCTCATTATTAGTTCATCTGCTTAAGTTTATATGTAGTCATCATGTGTTAGTGAAAATGGCCTCCATGCATTGTGCCTTTGCTGTGCTTATGGTCCCACAGTACCAACTGCCTTTAGCATTCATTTAACAGCTAAGAACGCCACCCTGCATCAGCCGAGCAAAGCAAGAATTACAACAGTGAACAGCAGCACCAATTAGCCACATAACCATTGCCTACAGAAAGTATCTAGTTTGACTCTGCTCTCAAATAATGGTTCAATTAATGTATCTTTGCTTCACAGAAACAGTAGCTACAGTTTGTATTCCTGACTGTTTCACCTAAATGCACACTAGTCCTTGAAAAGCAAAATACAACATCAATACTTTCCTCCATGGACAACCCCTCTACTCAGTACTTACCATGGTGGCAGGTGTGACCTTGTTTTTATTAAAATAATAATAGTAATAATAATAATTTATTCCTGCAATCTGGAATGGAATAGACTGTAGGAGTGACATTTTTTTTCTAACTAGTTCGTTTAAACCATTGACCTCCTTCAAGTGGGTAACTCTTGCAGGTCTGTGCTGCAGTTTGATATAGAACCACTTTTTGTAGTATAATGATCTGCCAAGTTTTAGTCTTGATTCTCCCAAAACTTTTCTGCAGCTGCATCAATATTAGTATTCATTATCTTCCATATTACCAAAACTGGTGAAGATAAGAAGTAAAAGCCCGGCTGGTGATAACACTAATGGGGGAGCTTTAATTCCAGTAACCCCCCAGTAAATCTGCCACTGTATAAGACTTCCACACTTTAAATAATGCTTGGTTGACAAAGTTCTGAATAGCCCAATTCTGCTTGATAAATATCATATCTAAAAAACTGGAGCAACACAAGTACAAGGTCAATGGACATAAATTTATACTACAGCATGTGTATGACTTGCCATGATAAATACAATGGATATAAAAAAGTGTACACACCCCTGTTAAAATGCCAGGGTTTATGTGATATAAAAAAATGAGACCACAATAAATCATTTCAAAACTTTCCCCACCTTTAATGTGACCTATAACCTGTACAATGCAATTGAAAAACAAACAAATCGGTTAGGGAAAAAAATATAAAAATAAAAAAAGTACAATAAGCTGGTTGCATAAATGTGCACACCCTTAAACTAATACTTTGTTGAAGCACCTTTTGATTTAATTACAGCATTCAGTCTTCTTGGGTACACACCTGCCATCAATAAGGAGACTCTGATTAACCCCAAATAAAGTTTAGCTGTCCTAGTAAGATTTTCTATGCCCATCATTGCATGGTGTATGGGGCATTCACATCCTGATATGGATACACATTTATTTTTCACTAAGATTCTTCAAGGTGAGACATCATGGCTGAAGAAGGAGTGGCTAGTGCCCTTTTTAGAGTGCAGGTGTGGTATGAGAAGTAGTCAAACATATTTCTCTACCGCCTCCATATGGACTACAGCCAGAAGCTCATGCAGGAGGGCCATAAGGGGGCATCATTATAAGACTCAAGCCTGGAATAGCTTAGCTTAGGATGTCACCTATGCAACTGACATCCCATGCATGGAAGAACAGTGTTGTCACCATACACTCTTCATAACTCAATTTAACTCTAAGTATAAATTGCTTCAACAACACCACTCAAACAGTGCATCCACACTTCCCAAATGTGGAGACATCCACCCCAACCCAAGACCCACTCCAACTACCTTCCCACCTCCCAAACCTCATAAATCTCTAAAGCTCACTACCATTACTATACAAAGTATCAGAAACAAAATTCCAGAATTCCATGCTTGGATAGCACATTCCAGACCCAACATAATTGCCGTGACCGAGACATGGCTAAAACCATATATAATAGACACAGTTCCTCCCTCCAGGTTTCTCCTGCCTAAGGTCTGATAGACCCCACAAGAAAGGGGGAGGAGTTGCTCTTCTTTATCCTAACTCTTTCACCATCATTCCTTACCCAAACTCCATTCCCCAATTCTCTGCAGCTGAACTCATCATTGCACAGCTAAAACTGAATGATTTCAAAAGTATGTGTCTGACAGCCATTTACATCCCACCTGGCAACAATGTTTCTGTCTTAGAAGAAATATTAGCCTGTACCTCAAATAATATCCACAGTGAAACTATAATCCTAGGGGATGTCAACATAAATTGGCTAGACTATACAAATCCTTCTCCAAGTGCTTCCATCAACCTCTGTAACTTCACTCAGCTCATTACTACCATAACCAGGCCTAGTAATAACACTAACAAAGGCACCTTACTTGACTGGGTTTTAGTGTCCGTTCCCAACAAAATTACATCTGCAGGAACTCAACCCTGCAATATCAGTGACCATCTGCCCACCTATATAACACGTGCCATCTTTTCAACCTTAGATGAGCACTAGTACAGACCCTCTAGATGGCTAGCTAACTTCAACCCCCTAAGCTTCAATGAAACATTAAGCAAAATCAATTGGAGCATTCTAAAGTATGTACCTCTAGATGAAGCAGTTCAATTTTTCAATTCAACTTTCCTCAGTGTACTCAATAGAATGGCCCCCCTCCGGAATAGAAGAATCAAAGCAAATCACGCAATTTGGCTTTCTAGCGACTCAAAAAAAACTTATGAATACCAGAGACCGAGCATGGAAAAAATGGCATAATAGTAAAAACCCATAAATCTCCAGCTTTTCAAACAACTCCGCAATCAAGTAAAGTGTCTAGTTATTAATGATAAAAAACAGTACTACTTCCAGCTCCAAAACAAACACAACTATAACCCATAACAGTTCTGGAATTCAGTCTCCACTCTATTAAACCATGGCTCCAAAAGCAATCCTTGCCCAAACCCTGACAAAACCCCTGTTGAACAAGCTACCCTTTTCAACTCCTACTTCATAGACACTATATCCAAACTTGCTTCCACCTTTCCTACAGCTACTCACAACAGCAACCCCACTTCTACAAACCATACCCCAGAAAAGCCTTCCCACCAGTCTTTCTTCTTCTCTCACATTCCCACTTCCACTATTTCTAAACTCCTGCTAAAACTCAAACCTCGTAGCATCGCCCCAGACAGTTTACCCCAGAATACCTTCAAATGTCTGCCATATCCATCAGCTACCCCATAAGCATTCTCATAAATAGATCTATCCAAGAAGCCTATGCACCATCCATTTGGAAGAAAGCTTATATCATACCCTTACATAAAGGCGGCAATAATTCAGACATCTCAAATTTCTGCCCTATAGACATTCCATCTCCTATTTCTAAAATAATGGAAAGATGTATTCAAATTCAACTCATGGATTACCTATCCCAAAACCAACTACTTTCCACAACTCAGCATGGATTCCACTCTGGCCATAGTACTACAACTGCTCTCCTATCCTTCCTAGACACTGTTAACCACAGCTGCAATGATGGTAAACTTGTCTTTGCACTCTTTCTTGATCTCTCTAAAGCTTTTGACACCATTTCCCATCCTCTCCTCCTTTCTAAGCTCTCACACCTTGGCTTGTCCACACCTTTCCTTAAATGGTTCACCAGTTACCTCACAAACAGACAACAGTCCACCTAATGGTTGCACTCTTTCTCTCCTTTTCTCATTTCTTCTACCGGAGTTCCACAAGGATCCATCTTAGGTCCCCTCCTGTTCAGTATTTTTATTAATGACTTTCACTCCACTTTCACTCATGCATCTGTAGTTCAATACATGATGATTCTACGATTATCTGCTCTGGTAACTCTGAAACCAAACTTCTAACCATCACCCAGAATGCTTTCTCTATTACCGAAACCTGGATGACAAATAATCACCTCACCCTCAACCCAAATAAGACAAAAGTCTTGCTCTTTACTCCCCCAAAAAGTACCACCATTAATAAATCTGATTTCATCATTTTCTCCTCCAACAAGACAGCCTTAGAGGTAGTTTCCCATACTACGTTACTTGGCATAACCTTAGATGACAACTTAACCTTTGACCAACGCATCCACAACACCATCAAAAAACATACCAAAAACTTGGTACCCTCTACCGACATATACACTTTTTAAACTACTCTACTAGAAAAACACGTGCCCAAACTTTTCTCCTGCCTTCTCTTCTCTATGGTGCCCCATTAAGACAAACATTCAATCATCATTAAAAAATAAAATGGAGAGCTGCTATAACAAAATTGCTAAATTCGTTACTAGAGCAAAATATTCCTCCCATCATTGTCACTCATTACAATCCCTGAACTGGCTAGAACTCCCACAACACCTAACTTACATACAACTAGCCACAGCACACAAAATTCATCTATAATTCCTTCAAATGTCCAGCCCTGGCTTCACTTCTGACTCTTTATCAACCAAACCATTCGCTAAGATCTGAAAATCAATCACTTATCTAAGTTAAGAGACCTAAACTCCCTGTAGGCCAATACCTTTACTCTTTCACTGTAGCTAAATTCTGGAATGCCCTTCCACCTTCTCTATAGACTATAAATAATGCCCCGTCATTCAAAAAAAAATCACTCTACCAACACCTCTCCTCTCATTGGCTATGCCCTTGCACCATCCTCAATTCCTCAGTCACCTGATTACTAACCTGACTCATCTCTCAGATACCCATACTTTTCATCACTCTCCCTATTGTGCACTCACCCTTAATCACAGCACACTGTGCCTCACCCTGCCTCACATGGTGTGTAAAAATTGTGTAAGTGCAGATTATCATTATCTATCTGATCTATTGAATACCTGCCAAGCACCCGAGTCTTCCACAAAATGTTGCTTTACATTGCCTATGTTACTGTGTCACGTCTGACTCCTATATTATTCTATTGTATATTGTTAAATGCTGTTATTACTCTTGTATATTGTTCGTCATCATCTTCTTTTGGCTGTTCCTGTTAGGGATCACCACAGCAGATCATCTGTTTCCATTTCTTCCTGTCCTCTGCATCTTGCTCTGTCACACCAACCACCTGCATGTCCTTTCTCACCACATCCATAAACCTTATCTTAGGCCTTCCTCTTTTCCTGTTACATTGTAGCTTCATCCTTAGCATCTTTTTCCCAATATACTCAGCATCCCACTTCAGCACATGTCCAAACCAACGTAATTGTGCCTCTCTGGCTCTGTCTCCAAACCTTCCAACCTGGGCTGACCCTCTAATATACTTATTCCTAACCCTGTCCACCCTCGTCACACCCAGTGCAAATCTTAACATCTTTAATTCTGCCACATCCAGCTCTGACTCCTGCCTTTTTGTCAGTGCCACTGTCTACAACCCATATAACATAGCTGGTCTCACTACCCTCTTGTAGCCCTTCCCTTTCACTCTTACAGGTACTCGTCTGTCACAAATCACTCCTGACACTCTTCTCCACCCACTCCATCCTGCCTGTACTCTCTTCTTCACCTCTCTTCCACACTCACAGTCACTTTGAACTATTGACCCCAAGTATTTAAACTCATCCACCTTCGCCACCACTACTCCTTGCATCCTCACCATTCCTCTTTCCCCCCTCTCATTCACACTTATATATTCTGTCTTAGTCCTGCTGACCTTCATGCCTCTTCTCTCTAGAGCATATCTCCATCTCTCCAGGGTCTCCTCCACCTGTTCCCTACTCTCACTACAGATCACAATGTCATCTGCAAACATCATATTCCATGGGGACTCCTGTCTGATCTTGTCTGTCAACCTGTCCATCACCATTGCAAATAAGAAAGGGCTCAGAGCTGATCCTTGATGTAACCCCACCTCCACCTTAAATGCCTCTGTCACTCGCACCGCAGACCTCACCGCTGTTACACTACCCTCATACATATCCTGTACCACTCTTACATACTTTTCTGACACTCCTGACTTCTTCATACAATACCACAACTCCTCTCTAGGCAGCCTATCATATGCTTTCTCTAAGTCTACAAAAACACAATGCAACTCTAATGCTGTTATTAACTCTCTAAATAATCTCTTAATTATGTACATTTTTAATTTTTAATTTTTTTTTAGGAGCGTTTCTCCCTGGGTCTCCACTGAAAATGGGCTAATTTCAGCCCAGTGAACTTTCCTGGTTAACAAAAACAAATAAATAATAATAAATTACAATGACATGGTGCTGCAGTTATGACCGCCTTGGTGGATGAGAAAAAGAAGTTAAAGAACAGGCTTCACCTACATACTGAAAGTAGAAGTCATGTTAGGTACACACTGCACGCCATCCACAAAGATATGCCTATAGCCCATGATGACATGTAAAGGAGTATTCACCTGCACAGAAGAAGACTGAAAATCCTAAGAAAGAGAAAGATGGGGTGAATACACTTGCTTCAGATTGTTTTGCTTTTAAAATTAACAGTAATAGGTATTCATCCCCAAAGTGTTTACCTTTTATAGACCATTGCCAGTTCTATCATAACTGCTATAGTTCAAAAATACCAGTATGACTCTTAATAATTGTGTTTGTGCATGCATCCTGTCAAATATGTGGAAAGCAGGTCAGCCTGTTAAGGTTGTTCTCCCACATTATGTGGATGACTGTGGGTGCACCCCCCCCAAGTTGTGTTATCATGAAATATTTCAGGTTTATTTTTCCTGTGTCATTACTAACTGCAGCATTAGATAGGCAAAATATGTAAAACCAATGCACTGATTGGGTTGACATCTTTGTCAATATAGTTGTTTTCTTTGTTTACAATCTGTGAGTGAAATGTTATGTTTGAGAGGCATGGCTTCTTTGCATGTGTACACTTGTCTCATACATTACAGTATAACTGCACCTTGGATGAGAGACACCTGCTAGTTTTCTATGTAGCTCATCATATTAATCCTCTATTTGTCTGAATGCTGGCGATTATAGTTGTTAGTTCACATGTCTCTGTCTCTCAGATGTGTAAACTGACAGCCTTATTAAATTGAGAAATGTTTTTAATACTTCATGTATACTATGTTTAATAGTATCATAGCCAAAATACATATTAGCTTTAGCATTTCATTGTATTTGTACTTCTTTCTCCCCTACTCTCTAAGTTGCTTTCCATTCTAAAGCATACATTCATTCTGTTTATTATTTTGTTTCTCTTCATTTATTTCACTATTATATGCACTAGCATCACAATCTGCACCTGTCTCTCTGGCAGTAGTTGTTGGCCCCCATAGGTGACAGGAACAGAAGTAGCAGCAGCAGCACCATCACCATTATCATCACTGTCACCATCACTATCACCATGATCACCACCAGAAACACTCAGCATATCTGTGTCCCAACTCACCACTGTTGACTCCAAAGCTCCTTCCCTACCTGCACCACCAGCTTTAGGTAGACCTGCACCAGACACTGGTACAGTTGTACCTGCCAATATCAGTGCTAGTGGAGTGACATCTTTGGTGCCCATTGGCAGCTGTCAGATATTTTGGAAGAGGTTTCCAACAGAAGGTTTGATGCCTGAATCAGCAATGCAGAGAACTTCCTCTGGTGACTCAATGAGTCCCTTCCCTTTCCAGCAATTTCTATACCCAGTGATGATGGTACCCAAAGAGTTAAGTAACCTCTCAGTGGGTCTCAGGTGGCAGAGATTGCAGCTGTGAGCACCCCAGCCTATTGGACAACCTGTTTTCCCTCCATTTTATGCCCATATCTACTCCTGCTGGATGTTAAATCCTCCCCTCATGATTTTCCTCCCTCTGCCACTATTAAGTTCTACCTTTCTCATTGTGTTACCACACACCCTGTCAGTTTTGTTGTCTTCCCGTGCTAACTGACCCTCTTGCTTCCTTTTATGTCCCTTACTTCCTTCCCCAGCTTTCCTTCTCATTATGCATGAAAAATTACCCTACACTCTTCATCTACATCCTGTTCATTCCTTAGCTTCTTACCTTTTGTTCAACTCTATCCGTGTTTCTCCTTTTCATCTCTTTCTTATACTTTCATTTTCAACTTTTACTCTGCTAAATATATATATTTATCCATATCTATATATATATCTATATCTATCTATCTATCTAAATGCAAAATTATATTAAACAATCCATGTAGCGCCCCCAAATCACTAATCATTTGTAATTGTACTGTGCCTGATGGATTGCAAAGAGCACTGTTGATGCCTTAGTACAACAAATGAAGACTGGCACTGGTTATTGTATAGCAAGGATTAAGTATAGCCACTATCATGTGCTACATATACTGAACTAAGCTGATATCACCTGCAAAAATGATCATCAATGTGTAGCATTCTGCATATACAACATAAGATAAAGCTGCAAGCTTTACTGTGACTGTTTTTATAGCACCCCTGTAAATTAATTGCTTTATGAAATCCAACTGGGATGGTTGAGAGCTTTATGAATGTGTCTTTTATTTGTTTATTCTGTAAGTGTGCAATAATCACCTGCTATCTGCTTCACTGATACATTTAGTGCTACTGCTTCTCTAGCTCAGCCTGTATGTGAAGTGCTTTGTATAATTAACTGGAGAGGGTTGAGGGTTCAAATCCTCTAGAGATTTTTTTTTTTTTGGTGTATATGTGTCTTTTATTCTTTCATTGTAAGTGTGTGACAATCTCCCACTGTGTGCTTCACTGTCACATTTAGTGTGACTGTTTCTATGGCTTAGCCTTGAATGCAGTGCTTTGTAGACTGTAACCAGAGAGGACTGAATACATTTTGTTTCCTTTATTGTTTCACTCACTGAGAGCATTAGTAAAACTGATTTGGCAGTTCAGCCTGTAAATGAAGTGTTAGTGTAACTGAGAGAGAAACAACCATTCAAGTTCTTGCAAGGTTGAGTGTTTTTTGTTTTTCTATAATTCTGCATGTGTCTAATAATCACCTGCTGTGTGCTTCACTGTCACTCCTATGTGATTGTATAGCTCAGCATGTAAACAATATACCTTGCACTGTGCAAGCAGAGAGCTAGAGAGCTATGGGATCAAGTCTCCTCCGTGTTGTACCCAGAAGGGCACTTGTTTCATGGCATTTGTATTACAGTACAGGTACAGTGATCAGACTCTGCTGTTGTCATCAGTGATTTGTTCAATATATCTTGCCAAATTTCTGTACCCCATGCATCATGTGCTTTGTTTTACCTTTTTTCTTTTCAGTTATTTTAGAATTTGAATCTTTGTGTTTTATATACCCTTATCTAATCTCTTTCACATCCTTGGTGGTGTCATCACTTCCTTTTGCAGACTTGGTTATGTTATATGTTTCTGTCTGTGGTCCTTCTACCTCATCTCTTCTGCTACCTCAATCATGCTTCCTTTTCTTGTCATCTGCAAATATCTTATCTGAATATATATATATATATATATCCTTGGGTCGAAAACAGAGTCAGTGCATAAGGCTTATAACCACATAGGACAGACACATACCTTTCCTTTGCTAGAACTGTGCATAAATGATTGCATGGAGTGTCCTCAAGGCTGCTGCTCAACAGATGAGCACTATCGATGCTCATACTACCTTCTGGCCACAAGACAGTCCTTCACTATCTTAACACAAGTCTCATGAGGAATTTTCTTCAGCTGCTCATTGTGCATGCTTGCTTGGTGACATCCATTGTTAATCAACAGTGTGGCTCATCTTGCAGACACAGCAAACAGATTAGGGCTGCCAACGATTATGGATACAATGTTTCTGAATCTTCAGGATTTTATATGACAATTAATTTGCTTATGAGGTTTAAAATGATTTTTTTTTACTTTAAAAAATAAAATGAAAAAAACAAACACTTCCAAGTGACATGTTTTACTAATTGTTAATAATAATGCAGGATCAGAAATGTTGTTACTGATAGTTTTAAGGTATCCAGTATTGGGCAATAAGATGTTTATCTACATAGAACCTATCTATCTAGCAATATGCATTATGACCTGCAAAATGAAGTGGAAAATTTATTTAGAAGTGGTCATCACAAGTTATTTAGCGGCAATTAGGAGGTCCATTTTTAAGTATATAGCAGTAGGCAAGAGTCTAGGTGAGGGGATGAAATTAAATATTGAAAGTCTGGTTAAACTGTGAAGTCTCTGCTATAATCAGATATCCCTGATGGAAGTCTCAAATAGAAGTGGCATTCATTTTTGGTTGCCATGGCTGTGCGAAGTAAGCATAGAACAGATTAAGCAGTTATACATTTAATAAGAATTTAGTATCAGCTAAAATCTTTGTTAAATCTCAATCAGTGAGACTGAACTTTGACCTTTTTATTATTATTGCAAATCCCTTTCAAATTCTCTTCTGTTCATAGATAATGAGAGAAATACTCTTTCTCTGAATATATTTAAGAGTAATAGATGAATAAATGAGGTTCTTATGGAAAAAGAAATTCAGCCAAGCTACATATGAGTAAAGACTATTGCCAGGATTTAAAATATGGTACATGGAGCAAATTGATCTTAAAAGATAATATAGTCACTGTCACAATTAGATTTTTTGAGAACTAATTTTCTGTTATAGAAGTATGTGTACTTGACTATCATATGTACAACACATCTTTAACTGCCATAAAAGCTTAGTATTTTTACATTTTCACTATGCAGAACAGAATGATTAAGAGCTGATTCATAGAAAAGGATTGAGAAAGCTATGTAGATAATGT
The DNA here is from genome assembly GCF_019279795.1 of Protopterus annectens. Taxonomy (NCBI): domain Eukaryota; kingdom Metazoa; phylum Chordata; order Ceratodontiformes; family Protopteridae; genus Protopterus; species Protopterus annectens. The sequence continues at coordinate 1,779,396,885 of NC_056728.1, read as the reverse complement.
AAAGCTAGCAGAACTGTATATTGCAAGATTACAGCAGTTTAAACTATTGTCTAAACATACCAGTGCAAGATGAATGAGTAGACAATATATATGTACTTTCTTTGCCTAAGTCCTTCATCAAGTATGGTTTTGTTCATAACTGAGAATAACTCAAAACACTCCCTGTGTAATTCTAATCACAAGTGAGACACTTTAAAATACTTAACCATTAGCTATGGTCTTCTCCCAGAGTAAAGATTTAAACAATAGTCTGCAATGCAGCCAGCAAGTACAAACCAGCTGTATTTTTGGATGCTTTTCTTGTGTATCTCACAAGCCCATTTCCCTTCTGAATCTTTCTACTTGTAAAGTAACACGGCAAATATTTTGCATATATGTTTATATACTATCTCCAAGCAGGCAACCAAAACACTTTTCTTTCAAATAGCAATTTAGTACCTTTGAATATCTACAAAATAACATTAGCCTCTGCATCCCATATACTTATAATAATGCACACTACAATATTCAAACTCCTCTGAAAGCAATTGTGGAAAACTTCAGGAAGTTATGACACTTCTTTGAAGTATTATACATTAAACACTGGACTTCAAGTCTGTTGCAGAGGACAAGTAATTCTGGGTCACAGCACATAATCTCATTAGGTTGTCAGTTCAAATGATAGTATAATAAGAAACTGGACAATGCATTTACTTTTTCTGATGTACAGCGTCTACAGCTGGTACTGGAAGCAGCCTAAAATTGCAGTGACATAAAAGAAACCATCTACTCGTTCCAGGATTCAGTTAAAACGAACCATTACAATTTAGTGATAAGGTTATAACTTTTTCTGTAAAGGAGAACGAAGCTCTGGCTTGTCTTTCTGGCATGCTTTTTCTTGTGGCTGGTACTATTACTGAGGAAAATGAGTCTGATGAAGATGGAATCATCAGTTGTGAAATAATGAAAAACTCTTGTTCTATGTTGGAGTCTAAAATCATAAGTAAATTTTCTTTGTAGTGCATTGAGCATGGAGTTACTAATTAAGCAATAAGTAATGCTAGGGCTGTGGGCTGTTCATTATGTACACCTGAGTGCTGCAGTTAGACCAACAGGGTAAAACCTGAGTGGTTTAGCAAAATAATGATGTTTAAATACTGCACATAACACATACACAGCACTGAGTATTGCTTTTATGCAGTGACCCAGTATCTGCCTCTCTATTTTGTCTGTTTTCTTGTCATGGTTTCTCTGTAAAAAAAACAGTACTTCTAAATTATTTAATTAGCAAATATTGTATATATTCCAACAGAAGTAAAAAGTTTTGAAACTGGACAAACTATAATTATATAACAGATACACCTTAATAGATTATAATTTAAAATTTACATTTTTGCACTAAAATCCATTAAATAAAGAGTTTCACAGAATTTTCTGTCATTCTAGTAGAAATGTAAGGAAGGCTTATAAGATCAGAGGTGCACAGACAACCAACATGGCAGTACAGCTAAACTAATTTACATATCTGCCAATAAATAACAGACCTTCTGTTAATTTTTAATTGTATTAGTTTAACAATAAAGGTGAATGAGAATATGTGTTGTGCTCTAATATTCCTGTGGAAGCAGCAGTAACAGAAAAAACTCAAGTCATTAGATAAGAGTAATGTTGTTAGCAGCTCTGGTGTTGTCATTGATCGAGTTTCATTTGTTCATGTGGGGATGTTTTTACAGTGGACACTGCCCCCGCCCAATTCAGCACATACATGCACAGACACGCACACATGCACACCTCAAGTAAACAGCAAAAACCAATTAGGAATTTATTTTTAATCAGTGTTAAAACTTCTGTGTTGATGGCCTGCATGACAATATTCTCAATGGTACTGTGACTTTAATAAACTTGTGACATGACAGTGGGACTTTTCAATCAACAGGAACTGAAAGGCTAATTTATTTCCTTTAGCTTTAAAGTGTTGTTGTATATGTAAGTTAGATAAATGCAGAAAAGACAGAATAGAAAAGTTACAACCTCCTCCCATTATTTAAGAACTGGAGATGAACACATAGTGTTGATCAGCAAGTCAAAGAATTGGTAGCCTCTTCAGCTCTGCAGCATGGATCTGACATATTATGTTTGGAAGTACTTGCATGAAAATAGGTACTGTTCCTAAGTAACAAGAGTTTGCAGAATCAAAGAGATTGTTAAAATTTACAGAAGTGTGCCTGTCTAAGTAGATTAGACCTGAAACCTACTATTATTATTTTTATAAGCATTTTCATAGTTCTTATGATTTTGAACAAGTTAGCTGTCCCTAGACAAACTGTGTAATTGGTATTAGAAATCAAATGTTTCAGTCAGCCAGTGCAGGATGATATCTCAAAAAATAGAAAGTGAATCAGAAGTATAGCATATTAAAATGGAGCATTCTTTCATGTATGAACTAACAAAAAAAATCTAAATAGAAAGTGACAGTAAAATGGAGAATACCTGCAATCAAAATTTGTTTAATGTATAAACTTTTGTTTCTTACATTATAGACACTTGTTGTGATACCCATGCACTGGCCCAGTAATCAAGGAGCCTCAATCCTCACCACTAGCACCAGCGAGGGGTGTGCACACTGGTGGATAACAAGTATGGTAAAGTTAAAACCTCCAGCACCCTCTCTGTCCATCCAGTGCTTCATGTCCCTGCCAACTGCCCAAGTAGCTGACACACACACTTTAAGATTTGATTTAGATACAAACACACAGACACTCCTGGGGAAGGCTGGCACAGGTTCTCAAGCTATGCCTCCTTTCTGCCCAGACTATAAGGTAGTACCAACTGCCACCAACCAGTAATAACAGCTACTATAAGGCCGTTCCCAAAGGGTGACCAATTTCCCTGTGTAATATTACTGTTATCCAAATAGTAAGTATGATTGAGCAGCAAGACTACTGGAGTGGCTTGGACAGTGTCACCAAATACATGCAATGTACTCTAAGAGCTTAAATTATCTCTACACAAAACAGCCACAGTTGAAAAGTTTAAAAATATTTAATAATAAATAATAAAAACACAAGACAAATCTCATCAATTCAACACAGTGCTAATCAAGAGTTCAGAGATGACAGGAAAGTTTAAAACAATATTGTAGGATAGTCTGACATAAATATAGAAAACAGCTAGGCTAATCTGGCTATATTTCTATCTAACTCTAAGAGAAATACTAAGTTCTAAATAACTACTTACATACAGAGCAAGCAAGTGCCTGGTGAGTTGTTGTCAGCTTTAGACAAAATCTGAAATGCTTTCCTTTCTTTCTGTCCTTAAATTGATAACACAGTATGACTGAGCCATTTCAGATTACATTATTCTTAACAGTTCTGATTTATTTTCCAGGCTCACAGAACTTAAAATATACATTTTTTGTAATCTGCACCTGTAGAAAGTCACAGCAATAAAAGACATTTTACATGTAAAATCTAGTAATTAACTCTTGTTCTAAGACAGTAGAAAGAATTCCTTAGTCCAGACATCCTGTCTCCGAGCTTGAGATCAAACAGTCCTAAAATGCTTGACTTATCACCTTTCTTCCAGCAGGGTGTACTGTGGTTACATTTTTGAAGCTAAGAACATAACACAATTTTCTTACATTTGTTACATAAGTCTGTGGATCCTATTAATATTTACAATGGCATATAATTATTTACACAACCCTATCTAGTTAGTCTGGCAGCCTTCACATACCCCCACTCCCATGAGAACTCAACATAGTTTTTCAAGTGACCCTTGAGAAACATTGCTTGAGAGGATTAGGTCTATCTGTGTATACCTTACCACATTCCCTGTCTTGGGAGCCCATCTGCGTTGGCATTGCTACCCCCACTGTGGTGCTGCACTGACATATCATATGCTTGCAACCCTAGGCTACATCTTAGCAACTTGGCATTTTGCTGGCTGGCTTAGTGTAACCATGTTAGGGGATTGTGATCTGTAACTACAGTGAATTTCCTTCCATATAGATAAGACTGAAGTTTCTGCAGTGCCCACACTATGGCTAGACATTCCTTTTCTACAGCTGCATAGGATTCTTCTCTGAGTTGGAGGCTATGACTGAGATAAACCACTAAGTGCTCTTCTCCCTCTGAAGAAATCTGGCTATGTACATCTCCCACGCCATGGTTCGAAGCATTCAACTGCACAACAAATTATTTGCTGTACACTGGACTGGCTAACACAGGAGTCTTTCCAAAGCTACTTTAAGCTTCTGGAATGCCTGCTCCTATGCTGTGGTCCACACTACCTTATCTTGCCTGTTTTTCCTTGTCAGGTCTGTGAGGGGAGCAGCTATAACTGGGGATGAACTTTCTGTAGTACCCTGCTGTCCCTAAGAATGCCCTCACCTGCTTTTTGGTAAAAGATGCAGGCCATACCTGAATGACTTTCACTTTCACCGGTTCTGGCCTGATCTTACCACTCCCCACTCTATGTCCCAGGTAGGAGACCTCTGCCATACCTACCTGATATTTGCGGTGCTTAATGGTCAACTCTGCCCTCTGTAGTCTGCCCTGTACCTCCCTGACATGCTAAAGGGGCTCTTGCCAGGAATGGGTGTAGATAGCAATATCATCTAGTTAAGCAAGGGCAAACCCTCCTGCTCCTGCTACAATATGATCTACCAGCCTCTGGAAAGCCACTGGGGCATTTTTCCTCCCAAAGGGCATCTTTGTGAACTCATACAAGCCAGAAGGAGTCATAAATGCTGACTTCTCTCTAGCATTGGAAGTCAAGGGCTCCTGCTAGTAACCTTTGGTAAGATCAATTGTGTTAAGGTATTTAGCCCGACCCAGCTGCTCTAGGGCTTCATAGTAAGCATCTGACTCTAATTTCTTGTAGTCCACACAACACCTGGTGCTGCCATCCTTCTTTGTCACCAGCACCACTAGGGAAGACCGTGGACTGTTGGAATCCTGAATTACCCCTAGTTCCAACATTTGCTGTATCTCCTCCCTCAGAGTCTTTTTGAGTCTCTCAGGCCCTCTATAAGGGGCCTGGCTAACAGGCCTTTAGGGTACTGTATCCACCTGGTGCTGTCCCAGGTGGGTGCACCCTGGTTTCTCAGTGAACATGTCCCCAAAATCCTGTAACACTGCTCGGATTTCATGAACTTGGGTAGGAGATAGCTGCTGGGATGTTGCTACCCCTACCACTGAGGTGTCAGTCTGAGCCTCACTGAGGATATTAGTCAACAGATCTCCCTCAGACTCCTCCTGAAATCCACTGAAAATACTCAGCACAAGGGCTTCCCTATCATGGCAAGGTTTCATCATGTTAACATGGTACATTGTTTCCCCTGCCTCCTGCCTAGTAGTTTCACCATGTACTTAACATCACTGACCATCCTTACCACCTTGAAGAGTCCTTCCCAGGCTGCCTGCAGCTTATGTCTTACAGGAATGAGAACCATTACCTGCTGCCCTACACCATACTCTATAGCTCGAGCATTCCAGTCATACCAGACTTTTGCTGTTGTTGGGCTTCTGTCAGGTTCGCCTGGGCCAAGCCCATTAGTTCCCTGAGCATTGTACTGAGGTTTAAGACATATGCCACAACAGACTCCTTGTGAGATTCACACTCACCTTTCCACTCATCTCAAAATAAATCTAGAGGCCCCCTCACCCTATGCCCATACAACTAAAAGGGTGAAAAACCTGTGGATTCCTGGGGAACCTCTCTGTAAGCAAACAACATATGGGGCAAATATTTGTCACACTTTCTATTAAACTGGTCTGCAAACTCCCATAGCATAGACTTGATTGTATAATTTAACCTCTCAACAAGACCATTAGTTTGGGGATGATAGGGGGTGGTCTTTAGGTGCTTCACCCCACAGCACTTCCACAGACAAGCCAACAGGTCTGGCATGAAATTGGCATCTCTGTCAGTCAGTATTTCTTTTGGGAAACCCACACTGCTGAAAATCTCTAACAAAGCTTTTCTCACCTTTTCTGCCTCAATGGAGGACAAAGCCACTGCCTCAGGGCATTTTGTAGCATAATCTACTACGGCTAGGATATACTTTTTCTCTGTGGAACTTGGGGTACTCAGAGGCCCCACAATATCCATACCTACCCTCTGAAGTGGCTCCTCAATCACAGGCAAAGGCATCAAAGGAGCTTTCACTTTGTATCCTGCCTTACCTACCTTTTGGCACTGCTCACAGGTCCTGCAGTACCCTGTTACATCTCTGGAAATCCCAGGCCAATAAAAGTTCTGCATAACATGTCTCTTTGTACGTTTTATGCCCATATAACCTGAAAAGGGAATATCATGGTCTATGTATAGAAGTGCCAGACGTTAGGCTCTAGGCACTACTAACTGCTGTATTCTCTCACCTTCTAGCCCTCCCTCAAGAGTCCACTCTGTATACAGCAACCCTTTGTTTCAGTAAGAAGTATCCCCCTTCGCTTGTAAATCAGGTGTTTCACTAGCTACCTGCCTCAGACTGTGTAATCTAGGGTCTGAAAGCTGAGCCTGTCTCAACTCACTCTTAGTTACCCTTCCCAGCTCCCCTTCCACAGGAAGTCTGGCATCCTCTGACAGTGGTGCCTCACTGTCAACCTGGGTACTACTACTCACTTCTGCCTTTGCAGTCACTCTGTCCAAGGGAACATCAGTACCCACAAGCAGCTGTGGCTCACCTTCAGTCTTACTGCTACAGGGTAGCTCCCTTCCTGAAGTAACTACCTCACCAGTCCTGGCTGCAAGTGTGTGGTCTGACTGAGTCTCCCCCAGGCTACCAGACTCACATGCTTGTCTCTTAGCCTGACTGTGTGTAACTGCATTAACACATGGTACTGCATTATCAAAATCCTTCCCTATCAGGACATTTGCAGGATGGTAGTTTGGTACCCCTGCTGTCTTAAGACAACGTACTATTGGCATTTTGTCTTTCCCACTTACTGGCTCCCTCACCTTTTGTTCCCCACCTTCCCTCCATGGACATCTATATGCCACATTGCTCCACTGGTTGCATTCAAAACATTTAACCCTAGGTCCTGGATGTCTACCTGGACTAGTGGCTTTTCCTGCTACTGTCACATTCTGTTGGGGCAGTCTGGGCTGCCCACCACGGGTTCCTTTAGACCAATTAACAGCACTGGGTGTCATTTTCCTGTGCAGTAATGCCCTGCTTGCTAGGTATAGGTCTCCCTTCTTCCCCAACTCATCTGAAGAAGCTCATTGTCTATCAGCTAACCTGATCCTGATGTCCTCAGCCAAAGAGCTAAGGGCTTGTTCCTCACCAAAGGGTCTGCTAGCCCTTCAAACATGGTGGCCTGACATCCAGTCACCCACCTATGAAAATAAGTGCTTAGTTCAGCAACATACTTTCATTTGCCTTCCGACTATGCTCACAAAACGTTTTCCTATAAGCTTCAGATGTTAGCTTAAAAGATTCTAGCAAACAATTCTTAATAGCAGTATAATCAAAAAATTCACAATCAGATAATTTATACAGCATAGTTACAGCTTTACCATGGAGTAAGGGGGTCAGGAACCATATGCAGAGCCTTTGGTCAACATCATACTGTTTACATACCCTCTCAAACATATGAATGAAACTATCAACATTATTCACCTCTGTGAACTGCTGAAGTAATTTACTGACCTTTTGTGCTTCCGGGGTCCAGTTACTCCATTCCCCATTACCTCCAGGACTCTTGTGAAGAGTCAGCATCTTCTTTCCGTGCTGCCTCTACCTCTTCTTCTCCTCAGCTTCCAGGCATAGCAGTTTTTCATTCTCCTCAGCCTGTAGATGTCTCAGTCTCTCTGCTGCTTCTGTTTCCTAATACCTGGCCTCCAACTCAAGTCTCTTCAGCTCCAGATGGATTTTTAAGTCCTCTGCAAAAAGGTTGAGCTGTCCATTCTCTGAGTGTTGTAAATCTTGACGGTCATTCTGATCATCCTCCTTTATGCTACTCTCTAATGCAGCTGTGACCAAAGCTTCAATCATGTCTGCTTTAGTCAGATTTCCATGCACCAGTCCTTTAGCCTTGCCAGTCTCAGTTAACTGGCTCCTTGTCAGCTTACCGTACTCCTCTGCTGACATGCTTGCCTGCTCTCCCTGACTAACTAAGCTAACAAAAGAAATAAAACAATTGTGATCTGAACTCTGAATATTCACTGCGTGGCTGATTTATAATACAAAAACACCTTCGGTAATCACTGTACACAAGCTAAAGGAATTCACTATCCACACTGCTACAAGACAATTAGTATGTGATGTAGCTAACCATTATCAACTAATTAATATTTTATGTGAATATCCCACCACTGTCAAACAATTAATATACGACGCCAGTGAACCGGCAAACTAATCAAGGAGCCTCAATCCTTACCTCTCACACCAGTGAGGGGCATGCACATTAGGAAGGATAACAAGTACACACACAGTAAAGTACAATTTACCTTAAGAGCACACAGAGATCACAGTCAGGCTGGGGCTGGTTTCTCGTTTTCTCTCCAGATCCCGAATAAGGTCACACACTGGCACAGCTATAGGGTCCGTTGCTCAGCCTAGTGGTCAAGCTAAAACCTCCAGCACCTTCTCTGTCCATCCAGTGCTTTGTGTCCCTGCCCAAGTAGCTAACACACACACACACTCACACACACACACACACACACACACACACACACACACACACACACACACACACACACACACACACACACACACACACACACACACTTTAATATTTGATTTAGATACAAACACACAGACACTCCTGGAGAAGGCTGGCACAGGTTCTCCAGCTGTGCCCCCTTTCTGTCCAGACTATAAGGTAGTACTGACTGCCACCAACCACTAATATCAGCTACTATAAGGCCCTTCCCAATGGGTGACCAATTTCACTGTGTAATATTGCTGTTATCCAAATAGTAAGTGTGACTGAGCAGCAAGACTATTGGAGTGGTGTGGACAGTGTCACCAAATACATGCAATGTACTCTAAGAGATTAAATTATCTCTACACAAAACAGCCACAGTTGAAAGGTTTAAAAATATTTAATGATGAATAATAAAAACACAAGACAAATCTCATCAATTCAACACAGTGCTAATCAAGAGTTCAGAGATCACAGGAAAGTTTTAAAACAATATTGTAGGATTGTCTGACATAAATATACAAAACAGCTAGGCTAATCTGGCTATATTTCTATCTAACTCTAAGAGAAATACTAAGTTCTAAATAACTACTTACATACAGAGCAAGCATGTGCCTGGTGAGTTGTTGTCAGCTTTAGACAAAATCCGAAATGCTTTCCTTTCTTACTGTCCTTAAATTGATAACACAGTATGACTGAGTCATTTCAAATTACATCATTCTTAACAGTTCTGATTTATTTTCCCAGGCTCACAGAACTTAAAATTTACATTTCTTTTTTTTAATCTGCACCTGCAGAAAGTCACAGCAATAAAAGACATTTTACATGTAAAATCTAGTAAATAATTATTGTCCCAAGACAATAGAAATAATTCCTTAGTCCAGACAGCCTGTCTCCAAGCTGGAGATCAAACAGTCCTAAAATGCTTGACTTATCAGCTTTCTTCCAGCAGGGTGCACTATGGTTACATTGTTGAAGCTCAGAACCTAACACACTTTTCTTACATTTGTTACACAAGCCTGTGGATCCTATTAATGTTTACAACTGAATTATATCAGTATATCATGTTTGGGATGTAATATTTTAGGACTCACTCACATATGTTATAACTAAATCACAGTGTAATTTTACTAAGCTATATATTCTTTTTGTTATAGGTTTCTTGGTTATGCTTTAATGTCTTGTTTCTGCTGAGAATTTTTTCAGCAAAGAAAAGTAGCATTATTTAACACACACACACACACACACACACACACACACACACACACACACACACACACACACACACATTTAGTGTTCAGTTTAATTTGCTTTTATTTCTGAGATTGTATGTTAGGGTCTACAAATGACTAATTTGCATTCCTACATTGTTCTATTGGTAATAGATTCTTGAGTGAGGAAACAATTCCTCCAAGAGAACTTGTTTATGTTATGATGAAGGCTCAGCCCTTTAGAGTGAGACTTTAATATTACCATAACTTCTGAAGTAGATGATCACTAGTAATATAGGGTCTTTGCTAGCCCAGAATGAAAGGCAGATGGAAGCTGGTATGAAATAAGGGGAAGCAAGAGGGTTCTTAGTCTCTTAGTGTACCTAAGACAACTTAGTCCTTTGATATTTTGCTTAGAAAATATCACTTTCTTTTTGGGAAAGGTATTTGTAGTGCTGCATTCTAAACAAAGACTGTATTCTTGATTATACTTATGTGGAGAGAGCAGAGAGAGAGTAGGCATTGTGGGACTTGATAGGTATGAACCAGGTAATTGATCAAGAAGGTAGAATTATTTTCAAGCTATAACTTTCTAATTATAATTGATACATAATGATCAAAGGATAGTGAATTGCCATTGATGGTAACTAGATTTCTAATGACTATGTGGATCTTTTTTTTTCTGTTAAGAGACATCTTTATTAAATTATCACATATGGCATAGGCAATCTTACATTTATATAAATGAAAACAAACCATTCTGACACAATTCTAGTTGCAAATATTATACATTACAGACCACACTGACACAATGTTAGGTGCAAACATTATACATCACTTATAATCTGTCCAGTCATTGTCAGTCAAACATTACATAACTCAATAAAACCCTGCCCTATTTTAAACCTTGGTCCTCCTCTATATGTATTATTCCCTCCTATGTAATTTGCTCCTACCTCTTTCTAAAGATCCCAGTTCCAGTTGTTTTATCTGTTTCTATATTCACTACTTCTAGTAAAGTTGGTTTAGACTTTGAGTTCCATTTTCTAGTAATTGTTTATTTGGCAGCCACCATAATTAGACTCAACAAGGCCTTACTATGCCTAGGCAATTAAAATTCTATATCATAGTTCAAAAACTCATTTCCTTATTTACAACAATTTGCTCATCCAGTATCTCCAACAGAGTAGTCTGCAGGGAATCTTTAAAGTCTGTCAGCTCATTAGACTCCCATAAAATATGTTCCCAAGTACCTCTTTCTTCCCCATTGCACTTCCAACATTTGCTGTCTGCCTGAGGAAAAATTCTTTGGAGTCTAAGTAAGGTATAAAAATACCTATGTAAACACTTCCAAGCAAAGATCCTAAATCTTCTAGAGTTTATTGCATATTTGAGAGACATATATATATATATATATATATATATATATATATATATATATATATATATATATATCCCCATTATTTCTTTGTGAATTGCTTATCCAATCTCTTTTCCCAGTCCTTTCTAACCTCCTCTGATTGATTCTTATAGTATCATGCAATATTGGATATGCACAAATCATGTATGTGCTTATCAGTAGTACAGACTTGTTTATGAAGGCAGCTACAATGCAATTTTTTGCATTAAGCTAAAGCCATAGTTGGTACACTAAATATTGGTTCTGGCAAACCCCTCTTGGAGGATATGAGTTTCCATGCAATAATATCATCCAGTTAACAGCAGACATGATTAGCCACAGACATCTGACATTTGATTTCATATCAGAAAAGTAGATAGCAAAGAGTAGAGGACCAACAGCAGAGCCATGAAGGACACAACTTGGGATATGCCTTTGAGATGAAAAGGAGACATCAGTTTTTACTACATGCCTTCAATAAGAGCGAATTTGCAACCTAATAGTTGATGAAGGAGATATGTTTACACTAGTGTTTTTGTCAGTAAGGCAGCCATGGTGGTGCAGCAGTTAGTGTTGCTGCCTTACAGCAAGAGGTTCCCTGGTTCAATCCTCGGCTGGGGTGCCTTCTGTGCAGAGTTTGTATGTCCTCCCTGTGGTCATGTGGGTTTTCTCCAACATCCCAAAGACATGCTGTAAATGGACTGGACACTCTAAATTGGCTCTAGGCATGAGTGTGTGTGTGTGTGTGTGTGTGTGTGTGTGTGTGTGTGTGTGTGTGTGCCTTCTGTGGACGGTTGGGCACTGAGCTGGCAAGTCATCTCTGTAAAACTCCACTGCCAATCATAAACAGACAGTTGATCTGCTGTGGGCCCAGGGAAGTAAATAGTGTGGGAAGAAATAGCCAGGGAATTGTTATGGCTAGGCTTGTATAGGCCCTAGGGCTGATAGCCTAGTACCAACATTTGAACCTATGAACAATAAACAGAACATGCCGGAGGGATGGATTCCTGTCCCAGAGACTTCCCATACTCTGGAATAAACTACCTATCTATATCAAACAAAGCTCCTCTTTAGCACTCCAAGAAAAATCTTGATGATTGGATGGGAAATAGGAAATTGACCCCGGGGATCACTTCTGTGGCTCTGCTCGACAGTGGCACAGGAAAATAATTTTCTTGGGTGGCAAAAGCCAGGGTACCTTTTTGGCTTGGCTTGTATAGGCCCTAGGGCCGATAGCCTAGTACTTACCTATGAACCTATGAACCTAACCGGGAAAAGCCAGAAGCAGTGTTTTTGTCAGTAATGCTAACATTATGAGTCATGCTGAGGAATTTAGCAAGGTCCAAATGAGCAGTGTGAACGGAATAGTCCTAGCCAATGACATCCATCACATTCCATTTTAAAATAAATTATTCAGATTAAGAGACAAGGTTTGCCTTTTATGCAACCAAATTGATTAGGGGTGAGTGTTTGCAGGTGACTGATTTCATGGTTTTTGAAGTTAACCAAGATATGTCTCATGAGTTTACTGATGTTATTGATCAGGTTATTGATCAAGTTATTATGGTTGTGATAATTGGGATCTGTGTTGAAGCTATCTATGTAGACTGAAACATGACTGCCATGGCAGTTAGTGCAGAGGACATCTGGCAGCTACTGAAGAACATTAAAGCTCTGAGGTACTAATGTACTGCATCCTGTGACCATGATACAGAGTTTGATTTCCTCCATCTTAATGTGTCTAATGTATGAATCTAAGCCTGCATGTTAATCAGACAGTGCTACCAGGCTGCCTGCAAAAAGGGAAAGTTGTGTCCAGTGAATTTTCCTGATGAGCAAATGGTAAAAATAAATAAATAAATAAATAAATACATTAAAATAACATAAAACAATTCCAGAGATCAAGTGCATACCCTGTAGGGAGACTAGGATGGAAATAGTTTAGGAGGGGATCAACATTGCTACACCTTTTTTTCTAAACAGGAGACAGTCTGGTATACTGACTGGTCCATGGGGCTATTTTTGGTTTTGTTTGAGTTTGTACAATCTGGTCTATAGAGAATTGGGAGGAAGGGGAGATTAGAAATTGAAGGTTGAGAACTAAGAAATTAGTGAGAGAGGTGAAGTCCGAAGTGAATTTGTCAACTAGGATAATAGTTGTGGCTTTAGGGGCAGAATAAGTAGTACCTTTCAAAATAAAGTTTTGCATGTTACTCCAAATACTCTTGTATAGTTAAAAAGGTGCTATAATTATGCTTGGAGTAGGTAGCTACTTTCAATCTGCCTTAGTCTTCCAAAGAGTATGTTTGGATTCTTTGGTGACCTGCCTGAGTACATTCTTATTGTGAGTTTTTCCTCTTACTGTAGAGTTTATTTATTCAGGAGTTCTGCCATAGTAGTTTAATTTTTTTAATTTGCTATTAATGATGCTGAGTAGGGATGGTATTCTCTATACATAGGTTTAGATATGTAAAAAACTCCTATCTATATGTGGCAGCTGGCTCCCTATTGAAATGTCAGCACTCATAACACCAAGTGCCAACAGACCAAACAAAAAATCCAGGAGAAGAACCACCCTTGAACATAGCTTTTCTCCACTAAACTTCCTTTTTTCAGGGAAGAAAGTCTCCTTGCATCCCGAAAAAAAGGTAGCCATGCTCCCACATCCTCCAAACTTCTATATACCAACTCCAAGATTATCATCCCTTGGAGAATATGGAATATTCTGGGAAACAGCTATCTCAGGCTTGCTGTATGTGAGTCTATATTTTTCGGACATTAAGTATCTATTTTTCCAGACTCAATCTATTAGGTCTCAACATCTCAAATGGCTACCTAAGAAGCTTTATTAACTGGGTCAGAAGGAATGGGTGCTTCTGAAAATTTTCAGGCCCTCATAAAGAGATATTTGGATGGCTTTGGAGTAATCTCTAAATGGTGCCCAGCTATTGGGCAGGATGGTACTAGTTGTGAAGGGGAAGAAGACCTTCTGTTGTTCAGATATGACCAAGGAAGGTATGAAATTAGTAGAGGTACAGGCAGAGGTTACACTTTTAAGGATAAAGTGAATATATTATCACTTCTCATGGGAAGTGAAACTGTTTTATCTAGGAAGTTAGAAATTATAAAATCAAAGCTCCACTTGACGTATTTATTATTTGCTGCATGAGAATTTTATTTAATAGATATGAAGTTAAAACCATCGTAGCACGTTAGAATAAAAAGGAACATAATTCAACTTACTGAGGTAGTTGTCATGGTCATCAGAAGGTACTGAAGGGTATCTACTGTTGGCAAGAATGTGGTTATCGGTGGTGATCCCAGGAATGCACACAATGTGGTCACTTAAATTGCAAACTGTCCCATGCAGTGGGCTACTTATTTCATTATTGCTGAGTTATTGCTCAAGTTATATGGTCCTTTATGTTATGAAATGAGGCATGATTGCAATCAACATTGACACAATTTCTAAAATTTTCCAGCCTGACAGCATTTAGTTTTTACTTAGCTGACATGTTGGTTTTATGAGCTTCTAAGCGAGGACATATACTAGTGGTGTTCTTACATTTTTGTGCCTTGTCCTGTGAAAACAGTACAGTTCTTTGTATCATCTTATATGTTTTTTTTTTTTTTCCTTTGGTGTGGCAAATGTTAGTTAGCTGTGTTTTTTATTGAGGAATGGTTAATGAAATGTTGGGAGATAAAAAAGCAGATTTGGAAAGGCCTATTTTATAGGACAATCATCAGGCCAGGCACCCTGAATATAAAAATGGATAAATAGCCAAGCAAAATCTAGGACCATAATGTCTTTGCTTACCAGAAATTCTGTGAAGTTGGCCTTTTTGCAGGAGGCTAAGTTCAGATCTCATCCACATCAGTTAGATAGGTAGTAGAAGGGTAAGGATTGGTTAAATTATAGTTTGTCTCCTAAAAGTGTGTGTGTGTGTGTGGAAAGGGGTTGGCATACTAATTCTGTCATATTTAGCGTGGACAAATGAATCTTAAAAAAGCCCATGGGGAATAGATGGATTGTCTTTATTATGTGTGCCAGGTTGGATAAGCTTGCACTAGGATGCTATTATGTCCCTAATGAAGATGCCACTGAGGTTTGGAACTCATTTGTAGATTTAATTGAATGGTCCTATGATAAAGGTTATTCTACATTGATAAGATGGACTTGAGCATAACGTTGACGCCATTGCTAGATAGAGTACCACTGGGGTAGAAAGATAGGCTTATAAGTCTCAGGTTCTGACATTTGCCATAGTGGAATTGAATTTAGTGGATGCATAGTGGATGTTGCATGCTAGCATAAGAGATTACACTTTCAATGTACTGGGCTTGTGTGTGTGTGTGTGGGGGGTGGAGTTGTATAGACGTACTTCTAGTATCCAGGGGATGGGTCACAGGGCTGGTGGGGGGGGCAGCCAGTTTCATTATCTGACTACTCAATGGTATATGTAGATATGATGTTGAGACAAGAAGGGAGAGGTATGTTTTTTTGGAAGTTTTATCCTTTGCATTTAGGTAATGTAAGTAAGAGATGGGTGTTTTCTGCTGGGATAAATTGTTATAGGTTCTGTTGTGCAGAAACATTACAGGCAATTTGCTTTCATTTAAAATTAATAAGGGACGTGTGATGAAATATGCATAAAGCTCATATCCAGGATTCAAAGATGATGCTCCACAGGCTTGATTTTGAAACAGGGAGAATGGCGTGAGATTATAGGATGATCAACTATCAAGATCAAAATGGATATACTCAGATCAAAGTTACGTGGTACAAATGTTGCTCTGCAAGCAATTCAAGAGAGATTGGAGAGATATAAAACCTTCTTTTGGGCATCAGGGTTCACCTCAAAAAAGATTTTAGCTAGATAATGCTTGGAGAGAAAAATAGTTAATGGTGGGGTTATATGTTATTGACATGTCAGTTATTAATGACAGACAAAAGATAAACAATTTATTTTATGGAGAATGTGGGCAAATGCACTTTTTGATAAATCTTGTATGAGGAATGTCATATGTTTTTAAATAGTATTTATACCAAGGAGCTCACTCCAGAACATAGACAGTTGTTGAATGGGGATATTTCTTTAACTGATATTAGAAGGAAGAATTAACTAAAGACAAAGCTCCTGACCTTTATGATTTGACAGCAGACTTTTATTAGACAAATAGGGATGAGTTGTTAAGTTTATTTCTAGACTATTTCAATATGTTGGAAAAGCAGGTAGTTCCTTTGAAGAGTCAAACACAGCTAAAGTTATTTTTCTTCCTAAACAGAGGAAAGATATCTACGTCACAAGCAATTATCATCCAATTTCATTATTATAGTTGGTGGTGAAAATTTATGCTAAGGTTTTTAGCAAGACATCTTGACAAGATTTTACCAGCGTACATCTCAAAGAGTCACAAGGGTTTTAATACACAAAGGAGAGGTTGTCAAGATTTTGTTACCTTGTAGGTAAATATTCAAAAAGCAGCAAACAAAATTCATCAGGCATCAGAAGTGTTATTGGTTGATTTCTGAAAACCTTTACTTCTCCTGGAATGGCAGTTTGTCTGGGATACTGTGAATAATATGGGCTGCCGAGACAGTGTTATTGTGAAAACGGAAAGTACTATATAAGCAAGCTTCCACCATGGTATTTTCCAATGAGTGTCTCTGCTCTTATATTCTTCTTGTGAGAGGTACAAGACAAGGATGCCCTCCCTCTCCTTTGTTACTTGTCTTAGCAATGAATATACTGGAGGTCTTCTTGTCTCTTAAACATTTAGGAGAGACTATTAAGCTACAGCCTTAGCTCTCATACTAACCTTCTAGTTTGCAAATGGTTGTGTGTGGTGTGGTTATCATCACCTGGACTGAGTCTGTTAGGAATTATTGATACTGCCTCGGAATTTCTAAGAGTCTCAGGTCTTAAGCTGAATGTGGAAAAATAAAATAGTTTTTTGTATCTGGTTAGACCCAAATGTGTAAGTTATCCTTCTGTTAAATGACAATCCTTTGACAAGACTGCTGATATCCAAGTACAAAATGTGGCCTAGCTTGAACTTGCCCTTCTTGAAAAGGGTCCAGTTAGTCAAAATGCTTTTTTTTCTCCCAAAAATTTTATTTATCAAAATGCATTTTTCTCATATAGTACTCTCTCTTTATCTCAAGGGATGTCAGAAGTTAATTATGGGATCTGTGTGGCAGATTAAAAACCTAGAAGAGCCCAGAAAAAGCTTTTTATCCCAGTACAGTTAGGAGTCTTGTCTACCTAATCTACAAAAGTAAGCTAAATTTGTAGTGGCATGGCAGTTTAACATGTCCTCCCACAAGCTGTGGGTTCAAGTGTGGATGGACAACTGGCTTGAGAGATTATACAATTGTGGAAGCAAAGGCAATAATAAGGCTAGGATTATTTTACTGACCTCTCAATTATGGGCCAAGCCAAGAATTTGTGTAACCAAGAACGCTATTGTTTGGCAGGAATGGTTTGGGTGTGATGTATTCTGTGTTATGTATCATGGATGGTAGAGGATTGTCTTTCTTTCCCATACAAATTCTTAGAGAACATGGCACAATTTAATCGAAGATCTAGTGGGAATGGGTGCGCCAGATCCAGGAATGCATTTCTAAATTTCACATTTGTAAGTCTGTTAGAGTGGTACGGTTGGCAGGGGTAAGTAAATCAATTGTTACTTCTTCTCTCTTTTGGCTATTCCCATTCCCAATCCACAGTGGATCATCAGTTTCCATTTCTTCCTGTCCTCTGCATCTTGCTCTGTTGCACCAACCACCTGCATGTCTTCTCTCACCACATCCACAAACCTTATCTTAGGCCTTCCTCTTTTCCTCTTACCTGTCAGCTCCATCCTTAGCATCCTTTTTCCCAATATACCTAGCATCCCTCCTCAGCACATGTCCACACCAATGCAATCTCACCTCTTTGGCTTTGTCTCCAAACCATCCAACCTGAGCTGACCCTCTAATATACTGATTCATAATCCTGTCCATCCTCGTCACACCCAGTGCAAATGTTAACATCTTTAACTCTGTCACATCCAGCACTGACTCCTGCCTTTTTGTCAATGCTACCATCTCCAACCCATATAACATAGCTGGTCTCACTACCCTCTTGAAGACCTTCCCTTTCACACTTACTGTGAAAATGTTACAAATCACTCCTGACACTCTTCTCCACCCATTCTACCCTGCCTGTACTCTCTTCTTAACCTCTCTTCCACACTCACCATTACTCTGAGCTGTTGATCCCAAGTACTTAAACTCATCCACCTTCGCCACCTCTACTCTCTGAATCCTCACCATTCGTCTATCCTCTGTCTCATTCACACACATATATTGTGTCTTAGTCCTGCTGACCTTCATTCCTCTCCTCTCTAAAGCATATCTCCACCTCTCCAGGGTCTCCTCAACCTGGTCCCTACCCTCAGTATAGATCACAATGTCATCTGCAAACATCATAGTTCACGGGGCCTCCTGTCTGATCTTGTCTGTCAACCTGTCCATCACCACTGCAAATAAGAACGGGCTCAGAGCTGATCCTTGATGTAATCCCACTTCCATCTTAAACGCATCCATCCCTCCCACTGCAGACCTCACCATTGTCACACTACCCTTATACATATCCTGTGCCACTCTTACATACTTCTCTGCCACTCCCGACTTCCTCATACAATACCACAACTCCTCTACAGGCACCTTGTCATATGCTTTCTCTAAGTCCACAAAGACACAATGCAACTCCTTCTGACCTTCTCTGTATTTCTTCATCAACACTCTCAGAGCAAACATCGCATCTGTAGTGCTCTTTCCCGGCATGAAACCATACTGCTGATCATTTATCATCACCTCCTTTCTTAACCTAGCTTCCACTACTGTTTCCCATAACTTCAAAAACTAAAAAAAAACTAAGCAAGGAAATTAATCTTAGGAGGTAAGATTGAATATTGTCGGTAAACATTTGACTAGCATTTATATTATATTGAATTATAATTACAATATATTATATTATTAATTATTAATTATTATATTATTAATTATATTATATTTAATTATATTTATATTATTTAGTTTATATTAGTATAGCATTTGACATTTGACTAGCAATGATTTGGAAGCAGTGACACAATTATTTGATAAATGTCCAGAGTTATTACACTGTGAGCTAACAGATGGGGAGCACAGATACTCAATGCAGACATTATATCATATGCGTCTGCCCCTCATGGTGAGATTTATACAATTCAAATGCTTACATTAATGGCAGTTCCACCAAGATTCTTTAAAGAGAAATTATGTAGATAAAGTGAGGATTGCCAGAGATGTGGCTTTAAAAATTCTGATTATCTGCATATGGTATAGTTCTGTTATAGGATTGGGGGAAGGTTGTTCCAGAGTAATTAATGCTTTTAGGTGGGCTCCTATGACCCTTCTGCCTTATTCACTGGATGCACATTTTTATTTTTTAACAGTTTTCGATGCTCGGCTATACTTTATCGCCTACTGCATGGGGATAGTTCATAATAATGATTGCAACCCTATAAGGCATGTTGCTCAGGTTTTAGAAAACTCTGTCTTAAGATTAAATTATTCAGTTTCTAGAGGTTTTTCTCACATTTAGCAGCTGGCAATGCGGCACATTTGATGGACGCAAATGGAATGAATGATTTTTTTTTTATTCCTTCTGTTTAATCTTTGATTCATCAATATTGGCAATGTGATTGAAATTGTCTACAAGATTTATGGTTGATTGAAGCTTTTCGGAAAGTTCTTGTCTGTCTTTTTTTAGTTGTTTGAATAAAGTAGCAAAGACTGGTAAAAAATCTAAAAAAATATGTGGTTATCAGCTGTACGTAGTGTGATTGATATATGAAGGTGTTCCAAGCTGATGTCATAAGGGACTTAGCATAAGCTATTATGGGAAAAGGTAACAGCAGTATTCACTCACTATTCTCATATGGTCTGAGTGAGGGATAGTTACTGTACCTTGGCATGGAGGGAGTGTTATGAGCATGTTGAAACCAGGTTTCAGCAACTATTCGTATATGTATATAAATTGAGTTTCAGGAAGGCCAAAGGATCGAGCAGTTACTTATTCTGAATTCAAGGATTGAGTAGTGCCACCTTAATATAAGCTAGATTGGCATTTGCTATATTGGTATGCCCAAAAGATAGATCTTGCCTAAAAACGCACTTTGGGTATTAGCCAACATGCGGCTACACTGAGGGGTGATATGCAAGCCATCTCTGGTGAAACAGACTAACTTTTCTATAATCTCCTTCCATACTGACACACACACACACACACACACACACACACACACACACACACACACACACGCACACGCACGCACGCACGCACACACACACACACACACACACACACACACACACACACACACACGCACACACGCACACACACACACACACACACACACACACACACACACACACACACACACACACACACACACACACACACACATACACACAGTGAATCTCCCTGGAATGATGTCAGTTTGTTAGCCAATTACATAAATCAGTTATTTTGTTTTGGAATTTTAAAAACATTCTCAGACATGGCAAGGTACTGCTCAAGACAAGCACCTTTCCTGCATCAAAAGCATGCAAAGAGACCTCAGTCATGTCTCTCCGATCATCTCCCATAAGGTAGAGTGTCTAAGGTCATTCATGTGAATGTGGGCAACTAAGAGGTCATATTCATATTTAGGGTGGAGGAAACTAATGGATCTGGTTACATCGTGAATCTGGTTGCAAAATAGATGGTCATAACCCTATCTTTGCTTCAACTTCTGGATGAAAAATCAGTGTGTCTGACTATACAGTCACCTCTGAAGACCATGTAGAAGTGGGTTTGAAGCCAGAACAGCTCCTGTTTTGTGTCATTGAATGTATGTGGGAGGTTTTACTTATGGCTATGGTACCACTTGGTTGAGATTTGTCTGAGCAGTGTCTACGAAGCTTTGGCAGTAATTGCTTTACATCTTAGCATACATTTTCCTAGCGTCTGGGTGTCTATAATGTGAAGCTAAACTGCTTTCTGACATTTGCTGTGTCTAATAGGCTAGCTTCCAAGCTATGTAATAGGCTAGCTTCCAAGCTATGTAAGTATTTTGCACCTCTCACGAGTTGTACTAAGATAGCATAAAAGTATAGGATTGTCAATGAGTATGATGTCATTGCTATAGTTTCTGAGGTCCCTAGTGCAACCAGTTTGGTAACAGAAAAGGACAACATAGATTATGAACTCATGTTGACAGGGACTGGTGAGCAATCAGGTAAGTTAATAGCTACCTAACCTGGTAAATTTGTCCAAAGATTGAACAGAAGGAGCTCTGAATTCAGCAGAGATTTGTTTATTCACTACCACCCTACTATTAGTTGTACTAGTTTCACTACTGGTATACTGGTATTACTGCAGCTGCAAACAGACATGAGTCATTGTTCCTCTGCTCCTTCTCTCACCAAAGCAAAAGCAGCAGCATTCATTCCAAGCTGATTCCAGAGAAGCAGGTTGGAGGCCTTCCAGTAATCAGTAGTCTTGTTCCAGATGTTACAGGGATCTGTAGGCTTGTAGTTATCTCTGGGAGATGGTGAAACAGAGCACTGCCTAAAAAAACAAACCACACCCCAAATATGGTAAAACAGAATGTTTAATAACATTCAATTACGTGTTTTCATTCTAACAGACAACTCTCAAGGGTTTCATCAAGCCAGTGGAGGAAGAGCCACACACAACACTCAATCACACATATCTAGGAATCAGTGTTCTTCTGCTATTCACTCAAAAGGAGCCAGACAGCAGCACTAATCCCAGGGTTGTCTCCTGAAAAAAGGTTCACAGGCTTCTCACTGATCAATAATCTCATTTCAGGTTTTGCAGAGTTTAAATGTAATCTGAAAAAAGGGAGTCAACATAGTTATTATGGTGTGTACATAATCAATGCAATTATATGAAAGCTCGGGTTACTGTGGTTTTATCACTTTAAGAGATGGACCTTCTAAATATGATATTGCAGGAAATTTTATGAACAGATGACATAAACCAAGGAGGAGCTTGTAAAGTTAAATGTATTTAAGGGTGTGGTCAAGTTGAGCCACTGGGTTTAAAAACAAAATTTCAAAACCCAGTTACTATCTCGTCTATCATCCAAATGTATATGCCCATGCCACACTCCAACTTAATCCCCTCTCCACCCTCTCTCTTTCTGCACAACTCCTTAAGATTCTCTCTGCTGCCTTGGACTGTGTATCTTCCGTGCTATTCTCCATAACCCTTTCTGTTACTCTCTCTATGCATTATATACCACTTAAACTAAACAAAATAATGGCTATATCTCAACTTACATAGAATTATCCTGCCACGTATTACACTCTGTATCTGATCACTTCTACCTACCATTATAAGCTAGTTACTATATATTTTAAATGTTTTACTCACTTGAGCTTTTAACATACTGTATTACACACAGACTGAAATGTCTTTAACCTGTTCTGCACAGTTACTTGTTGTGTCCTTAGTAACTTGCAATATGTAATTGAAATGCATAAATATTTGCCCTTTCTTTGTAACCTGGAAGTTGTAAATTCAAATGTAACTGTAATTTGTTTTGAAGCTTTTCTCCCTGGGTCTTCACTGAAAACAGGCTCTTCTGGCCCAGTGGTCTGCCCTGGTCATCAAACTTAAATAAAATAAATAAATAAATAAAAACACAGGAAAGATAGGGGGACAGTGTGTGGAAATAATTCCAAACAATCCCACAGCAGCTTTATTTGGCAGGTCTCACTGACTAAACGTTTATAGGTTAGTACTAGGATAACAGCTCCTGTGGGCCATTTTTAGCCTAGCCAATGACCACACGTAAGACTCAAACCTTGCACTTTGTGTCTCTAGGGGAAATAAATTAACCATTATGCCAATCTCCCACCCAACAGTAAAAACATGCTGCACCTCCTGTATTAGAACCCAGGACCATCAGCATTACAGACCTACACTTATACCTGCTGCCACAGTTAGAGTCTTGATCCTTTTACCTGAAATAAAAATGATACTTCTCAGCAAGTCCCACAGTTTAGCCAGAACTACTCTTTTTGCAGTCAGAGAAAGTAAGACAGATATTTCCTAACTTATCATGACCAAGTGCATTCTTTTAAAAGTCCAAGAAAATACAAATTAAAATTGAAACAAATTTAAAGTAAAACTGGAATGAAGGAAGAGCAAAAGACAAGAAACAATGTAAGAGTTCAAACTATAAACCAAGAAATCCAAAGTAGTCACAGAGAAGTTTTAGCTGGCAGGTCTGACAGAGGAAGTGTTGCTCTGTTCTATTGACCCTATCATTTCTTCTTCTCAGCTCCTCCCATAATTCAGCTTTTGGCAAAAATGCAACATACTTCTTATATTAACAAACTGTTCCTAACCAACGACCTTCTTTTAAAACCCCAAGTAAAAGAAATGTAAAAGTAAAGCAATAAATTAAACATGAGGCAAACCTAAATAAAGCAAGTATAAAATAAAGGAAACAATGTTTAAGTGTCAGGGCTCGTGGATTAAACATCTTCCTCTGATTAGGTTGCGTAAAATAAAATGATACTTTGCAGTTTCTCCAGCAATTCAGCTAGTGATAATCTTTTTGCAGTTAAAAATATGCAACACAAATTATTTGCTAAAAGGCAGTAACCAAGAACTTATAAGTTCATGGGTACACAGGTGTATACTAGGCTGACAACTACTGGGACTTTTATAAACTTATCCAAGCAAGACAATTGATTCCCATAAATTTATTTACGTTAGAGGTCATTTTAAGGGGTATATGTAAGCCAGACCAAAATTTACAGCCTGCCTCTGTTCATCAGAAACATAGGTGCTAGACCTTGATTGTATTTCCTGTTTCCCATCCACCGTTCCAGGTTTCTCAGGAAAGGGTTAGGGAAGAGTTTTACTTCACAGCCTGTGCCAGTGAAAGGAAATAATCTGAGACATATGTCTGTCCCTCCAATGTGTCCCATTTATGTCAGAAGTAAAGTTTAAATATCTAGACTGAATAATATCTGATGCTATTCATTTTGCAAATATGCAAAAGGCTCATCAAACTGGGATCCAATGATGCCTTGTATGGTAGGCACAGATTGCTTCTCAATAGTCTGCAGCAAACAGAATATGGAAACAGGGCTTTGAGGTGATCTTCACAGGACATGCTGTTTACACCCTGTATTCCTTTTGCGAGGAACCTTTGCAGTTGTTTCAGTTGTTGCATGTGCCTGGTCAGGTACATAATAATGGAGGTGTGGTACTTAATAGTGAACATGATGAGGGTTGAATACAGTGGAAACAATGACTTTCTTGAACCTAGAAGCCATGCCCTTGCTTATAAGTTGAGCCACAAAGAATGATTTCCTTACTACCTTAAACACATGTAGGTTGAAAGCCAGCTTACTATCTACATATGCACCCAAATTCCTGACTACTAATTAAACTCTTTGGTGTTTATTATTTATAATGTAATTTGCTAGGGTGGATGACTTCCCAAATGGTGCTATTATGCATTTCTTAGCACTGAGTTTTAAGTTATACCATTTTCATTAGCCATTTGTGTGTGTTAGTATCTTAGGGGGATTCTATGACTGCTCCTTGTCTGCAATCATCTGCAAACTTGGTTAGCCAAATGCCCTTGACATTGGCATTGACTTCTGAAAAGGAGCAGACCCAGTACCATGCCCTGAGGAACTCTACTAGTGATCAGTCACTTTATGGAGGTAGTCTCCCCTATCATAACTTCCTGGGTCTAACCTGAGAGCCAGTTAGCTATCCAGCAAGTAGCAAAGAGGTTTATGCATAAACCCCTGAGTTTGTTTATAATGTAGAACTGAGTATTGTATCAAGTACCTTAGCTTGGTCAAGGTAGGCAGTAAGCACCATTTTGTCCATACTCATTGCCTTTTGACCTTCTCAAAGAAGTCCACCAGGATGAGTAAGCATACAAAAATAACTAGAATGGTGATACATCTAACGGACTCATATATGCACAGTGAAAATAAAAGAAATAAGGCCACTGAAACCACTGCCCACAAATGCGTTTAATATAAATCGCAAGTTAAACTTTTTTATCAGTTTTATGTGCTGATGAAGCCAGAAGGTGAATTTTTTAACTTCCAATTTGTATTAAACAAATTTGTCGGCAATGGTTCCAGTGACCTTATTTCATTCATTTTATTAGTATTTTATTATATTATTAAGTATTTTATTACATTATTGTATTAGTCTTAGTGTTTTCTTAGGCATGATCTGCCCTTGATGAAACCAAACTGCATTGGATCCAGTGTTTGAATGTTTTCTTTTTTCTTCTTAATCATTTCTGTGATAATTGTTTCCATGGCTTTGTAGGAAAAAAATAAACTGTAAACCTAGTCTAACATAGTTCCCGGGATCTGTTGATGGCCTGCCTTTGATGTTGCAGTTCTCGATTTGTGTGGCACAAAGCTTGTCTGGAGGCTCTGGTTAAACAATGACTACAGTGGTGGTAACAGGGCATGATTCAGCCCATTTAGAAGGCATCCAGGGATATTAGTGGGACCATCAAAACAGAATTTTTGGCCTTAGCACTTTTAGGACCTGTCTTTTAGTGGTAGTTGGTAATGTTTTGTTTGCAGAGCACAAACCAACTGGATGAAACCATGAGCTGATGAAAATGCAATACTAATAATCCAAACACCAGCAAGGAACAGAAATGTGAGACCAATGTAAAGTTTTTAATTGTTTTCAGCCTATATCACCCCAAGGACTTCATCAAAATAAATAAAACATCATCCACCAAAGTTGAAATAATCAAAAACAAATCACATAATCATTGTCATTACAAATCACATGACATGCTCCACAATTTTTATTTTACAAAAACATCAGAAATATGTCATGATCAAAAATATCACTATTTAAAAAAAATGTTGTTTAAAAAGTATATAAGTATGTATATATATACATACTAGTTTAGAAGCTCTTAGTTTCAAAACATTATTAATGGACACTCAACTGCTAAGATAAGAAAACAAAGTCACTTCCAATAGTAATTGTCAAAATAATTCTTTGGAGTTTAATATACTCTGCTAATCTCCTCTCCTACTTAAGGGAGCAATTCCTAAAACACAAAAATAAAATCTTTAGAAAATTATTTCAAACCATAGTGTGCTTAAACAAAGCATTGCTACAACCTTTTTTACGTACACTCTATAAATGTCCCTAAGTCCTACATTTTAAAGGTCTCTCAGTCTTGCCCACATAAAATGTTGAGCAAGGCTGACACATAGCTAAATAAACTATTCCACTGCTATTTCAGTTGCATCCACACTTACAGTGGACCTCCATAGAATAGTTAATAATCATTACTGTATCCACATCATTGATAAAAGACAGTAAGTACAACCACCACACCTAGCCATCTTAAACACTTCATTTACATGATGGGCTGTATTTTGATGTAAGTTCTTAAGGTTTCTCTGTCTACTAAATACAAAGTTTATTCCATTTCCCAACTTGTTTTGTAACATACTGTTGGAATTAATGATTAAACTAAAATTCTTAGTAATAATTTCCATAATTTTACTGATATTGGAGCAAAAAGTTAAAACCATAGCTCTGCTAAAAGATTATAAAATATTATTACCATAAGTAGTGTTTTCTGGCCTCTTTCTGTTTCTTAAGTTGTCCCCCCCTTAAAATAGGTTTGAAGTTAATTGTCCTTTTAACCATCACTTCACTTACAGTTTTCTTAATTATGCCAACTGGATATCCTCTCTCATAAAACATGTTTTTTTTTTAACTTTAATCACATTCACAAATACTGAGTCATCAGAAATATTATGAGATAATCTAACCATCTGTCCTTTAACTAAACTAATCTTCTGTTTATATGGGTAGAAACTACTGAAAAACAGATAAGAGTTTGAAAAGTGAATTTATGATAAATAGTTGACAGATATCTAGTATAATCTATGTTTTTATGCCATCTTATATCTAAACATTTTATGGAGTCCTTATTCCTCTTTTGAGTAAAGTAAAAAATTCAGTAGCATTATGAATGTAATAAAACCATTTAAAACACCCATCCCACCCTTTCAAAACACAAAAAGACCATACAAAACTGGAATAAAAATAATGTTATTATAATAAAAATCAGAGGCCAGATTACAAAAGAGTTGCTCTCGATGTAAGGACTTACTTCGGTGAAAGGCCTATCTATAAACAAACTTACTATAGGGATCAGATTCCAAAACGCCTGCTCATAGCCTGCTGTCAGTGTCAGTGTTAATTTAAACTGAGATCAAGTCTATTGGTACCAGGGCCCAGATGAAAAAAAAAAAACATATTGGTCTCCCAATACTGCATAACAACATTAGTGTGAACCTGGATTGAAGCTGCCACCATAGCTACACCCATATCTTGCTGAAAATGCCTACCTTTAAAAAAACTGAAATTGTTTAAAAGAACCATTTCATTAAAGGAAACTATATTTCTAATATCCCTATGTGATATTTAATAAGTTATTGCTTGGGAGAACCAATCTAAACCTACATCTCCTGGGATAGAAGAAAATAAATCTCTAACATCAATATTCAAATTCCAGGTTACTCACCATCTGCAAAAACATTCCATGAATCATGTAAACATGTTTTTTGTTATCATAAAAAATGATTTATCTTATAGTCCTGTTTTAGAACCCACTGATGCTACAGTTGGTCTAAGAGAGGATCTATTATACTTTTATGTATTTTTGGTATAGCAAAAAAATGAGGGAATAGTAGGCTTGTTTACCATCAGAAACTCATATTCTTCTCTGGAAATATCACCAGTCTTTAATAATTCATACAAAAACACAAATCAGTAGCCTTACATGTTATTTTAACCTCTTTTTTAAAAACAACTCCACAAGTTTCTTCATCCAATAAAATTTCAAGTATTTTCAGTGTGTAAGTCATTACATCCATAAGGATCACACCTCCACCTTTACCAGGGTTCATGATGCATACCAGTTAGTTACCTTTCATCTGGTTCAATAATTCATTGTTGTCTTTAGTTAAATTGTAGAACTCATCTGATTTATGTTAATTAAAATAATTCCTAAAATCAGCCTCACATGTGGTTTCAAAAATATTTAAACTAGGAAACCAGCACAACTTTCACTACTATTGAAAAATAACTGTAAATTAATTTATAGGTACTTACGTATTATTGCAACCACATTCAAAACCACTCACTGCTGAAATATTGACATGCCTTCAGGCACCTCCCAAATTATTAATGGTATTTTGTTATAAATGATTTCTTACACTGTTATTTCTTTTTCCTTTATAAACCTTTTTAAACCTGCTTTGGTGATAAGCATCTCAGGAATTTGTGTGGTAATGAGAAAGATGCCGACCGGGGAGAAGTAAGTATTCCATCGTCAACATATGACATAGCCATAAATGTAACCTGAGGCAAGCATCCCCAACTGCTGCCTCAAAGAATCTAGGCAAGCAATGAAATAATGCAGTGCCAACCACCAAAATAGGGGCAGATTTAAAACATTTACTTTTGCAAACTTTGAACGCGCGTACGACAGGATTGATGTTCTCATTTATTGACTGAGGAAAATGAAGTGTGACTGAAACCTTAACCATCACAACAGAAAAATGTGACACACTGTATATTTTACATATGGAAATCATTGACACATATACACTTTACAACCCACTTCAGATAATCTTATGAAGTGAGCAAACAGTTCACCTTTTCAGCATGGCAACCTTTACATCAACATAATAGTGCATTTGAGGGTACTGCTGAGAAAAAGTATTCTGTGTCACTTTCTGATGACAAAGATGGCATCCCAGCTACAGGATGCAGGAAATGACAGGCACTGCTGATCGACTTTCAGCACAGCTTTGCCTGTCCAAAGCAGGTAAACCAACATTTCCTGGACATGTCAATATTTCACCAGTGACTTGTTTGCAACCTAGTTGTGATAACACTCAGATTCATAGGTTCAAAGGTAGGTACTAGGCTATCAGCCCAGGGGCCTATACAAGCCCAGGCAAAAAGGTACCCTGGCTTTTGCCACCCAAGAAAAATTTTTCCTGTGCCACTGTCGAGCAGAGCCACAGAGGTGATCCCTGGGGTGAATTTCCTATTTCCCATCCAATCATCAAGATTTTTCTTGAAGAGTGCTAATGAGGAGCTTTGTTTGATATAGATAGGTAGTTTATTCCAGAGTATGGGAAGTCTCTGGGACAGGAATCTATCCCTCCAGCATGTTCTGTTTATTGTGGTGACAAGGTTTAGGTCCCTAGAGCATGTAGCTCGGAAGGATTGGTATTTCTTTAAGTGGAGCATGTCCAACAGCTCTGGGTTTGACATAGCTTTGTATGTTAGGCAGAGATCACCTCTGAGTAGGTGATATGCGATGCAGTAAAGCTGCAGTTTTTTGAGACGGTCAGCGTAGGGCATCTGTTTCAGGCCGGTAATCCTCTTTGTGAGGTATTTCTGCAGCCTTTCCAGTTGTTGGAGATGTCTTGTGAGGTACATACCAGAAGGGCCGTTGTACTCTATAATGGGTCTAATGAGTGATGAGTAGAGGGGAACAATGACCTCATTTTTTCTGGATGAGAAACCTTTTGTGATGAGGTGTGCCACGTAGAAGGATTTCCTGACTACTGTGACGATGTGATTATCAAAAGAGAGACTACTGTCCACCTGTGTCCCAAGGTCTCTTATCATACTTTCAGTGTTAAGTATACTACCACCTATGTTGTAGTTCATGGGTACAGAGTTTTTACCAAAGGGGATGACAATGCACTTTTTGGCATTGAGCTTGAGGCCATGGATTTGACACCAGGAATCTGTCTCAGTGAAGCCCTTTTATAGGATTTCCACCTCATTAGGAGTTTCGATTATGACTCCTAGTTTGCAGTCATCTGCGAACTTCGTTAGCCAAAGACCTTCTGTGTTAGCCTGTACTTCAGAGAAGTAGATACCAAACAGGAGAGGACCCAGGACTGAACCCTGTGGTACTCCACTTGTCACTGGTCTGAAGTCGGATTTGGAGTCTGCTACTTTCACAGTGTGGGTTCTGTCAGTGAGCCAGTTGGCAACCCATCTTATGACATAGGGATTTATACCTAGTTTAGTGAGTTTATCTATAATTCCAGAGTGGGGAATGGTGTTGAAAGCCTTGGCAAGATCTAGATAGGCTGTGTGAACCACCTTACCCTTGCCTATGTCTTTGGTGACTGCTTCAAAGAAGTCTATCATGTTTAGGAGACATGATTGACCTTTTACAAACTCGAACTGGGTGGGGTCCAGAATTTAGAGATTGCCAATGTCTTTGTTTATAAGTTCCATGATGATACGTTCCATGGCCTTGCAGACCAGGCTCGTCAGGCTAATGGGGCGGTAGTAACCAGGGTCCGTGGTGGTTCCCCCCTTGTGGAGTGGAATAACCGTTGTTGTGCGCCATTCAACAGACACAAAGCCTGAGGTGAGGCTATGACTGAACATGGTACTTAGGTGGGGTGCCAGTTCATTCTGTAGTTCATGTAGAACGCAGCCTGGGATGTTGTCTGGTCCCATGGATGCTGTGTTCTTAGCTTTGGGGAGTATGGTTTTTACCTGTGCAGCCATGATTACAGGAATCTGCATTCTTCTGGTATAGAGATGGACTCTTTAGGGGGTGAGAGGGGGGGTAAAGTTAGCACTGAACCTATCTGCCAGGATGTTGGCAATATCAGTTGGGTCTGCATATTTAGTGCCATTGTGCTGTAACTCAGAGCAGATCTGAGTGTTGCCATTCAGAATCTTGACATAGCTATAGAATGCTTTGTGGGTGTCTTTAGAATCAATGGTGATTTTGTTTTCGTAACTAGCTTTGGAGGATTTTATCAGGGATCGTAGCACTTGTGGGATTTTACTCTCTTTTGCAACAGTTTCTTCCTTCTGTTGTACAGTTTGTTTATGGCAGGGGACCACCAGAATGGCTTCCTTTTTTTGGAGGATAGCATATTGGTTCTGTTTGGGGTAGCACAATCCATGCACTTATGTAAGGGCTTATAAAGTGCAATTGTGTAGGATTCTGTAGTCATAACTGTATTGTCCATTTGCATGGGTGTCATGAAGTTCACCACTTCTTTCTTAAGAAGCATGAAGTTGGCTATGGTGAATTTTTTTACCATGGTTTCCTTAATGGGGGATGGGGGCAGGATCTGGATATCTAGGGTAATTAGCTCATAGTCGGCAGGGGCCAATGAGGTATTGACTTCAGGTGTGGAACACCGGTCACTCATTTTGGTAATGACTAGATCTGGGATAATGTTGCCCCTGGTGGGGGTGTGGATAACTTGATCCAGGGCATTGGAGTTTATGAATTACAGAAAGCGTTGAGCGAAGGAGTTGGTACATGAGTAGTTTTCCCAGTAAATGGTGGGGTGGTTGACATTGCCCATTATTAGGGTGTTTGGGTGAACCCTAATATTTTCCAGTACATCAAGAAAAGAGGAGTGGGAATCCTGGGGCATGGTGGGTGATCTGTAGCAAGCTACAATATTTGGATTGCAGTTTTGCCCAGAGTTTGTTGCACTTGGATAACCTCGGCTGCATTATGCTGAGCAACTAGCCTGGAGGTGGGGATATCCTTAATGAATATGGACACACCTCCACCTTTGGTGTTCCGGTCCAGGTTACATGGCCGAAAAGTGTGGTATGGGTTATAGCCTGGTAGTGCAGGGTGCTCTCTGAAGCCTTGAACCAGGTCTCAGTCACTGCATAGATATCAATGTTCTCCATTTTAAGGAGTGCCTCGAGTGAGTGCATTTTGAGATTTAGACTTCTAGCGTTGAGTAGCATCACCCTCAGTTTTTGCTTACCTCTTCCTGTTATGGTGGTGAATTTTTCATATGAACCTTGCCTAAAAAAGGCACTATAGGGGTGGCAAGAACCTTAGCCAGTATCCGGAATCTCAGGGGGTGACAGGTGCAGGCCATCTCTGGCAAAGCATCGTGGTCTGTCGACCATGTCATCCCAGGCAGACAGATACTGGATTCATTTAGAATGGCACCAGAAGCTTAGCCAATTGTTGAAGTCAGTCATTTTGTCCTTGTACTGCGGCATCATTCTGGGTGATAGCAGAATGCTACTCAGGGCTAGAGTTATACCTGCCTGGGCTACCAGATCAGAGAGCTCTTCTCAGGTCGTTCACACCAACATGGACAATGACAGAGTCATATTTGTACTTGTTGTGGAGTGACTTGAGTGCGTGGGTTATGTGGCGGATCCTGGCACCCAACAGGCAGCTGACAGTAACCTTCTCCTTGTTTAGTCTGGTGAGTGAGACATCAGTGTGCCTGACTATAGTCACCTATTACTAGTGTGTTGGGTATGTTGTTTTGCCTTATTGGCTGTGGTTGAGTGGCACACTGAGTCTGCGGGCTATGTGTCATTTGGGTTGTGTTGGGGGGGTGGAGGTTGCTTGCATTTCTGCTTTGGAGGTCTCTGTTACTTGAGCAGATTATTATTGAGAGCCTCTGTGAATGTTTTTGTGTTTCTATGTGTGGATTTTGGTGGTGTAGATTTAGTGAGACTATGTGATGACTGTAGTGTGGTGCAAGTGTTTACCTTCTCCTCTTGACTGTCAAGTTCAGTCTTGATTGGAGAGAGCTTTACCTACAGTTTGGCTAGATAAGTGCATCTCTCACAGGTTGTAGTGCTGGGTGGTAGGAGGAGATGGATGTCTGTACATGAGGCAATTTCTACATTGCCCCAAGATGCCCAGATTCATCAGATAGACAGGAGAGAACACATGGAGCTGACCCTTTGACATGCCTGAATAAAAAACTATTTTCCTCTAGATAAGTGAGGAAAGTGAGTACAAGAGCTGTTCTTCTCTAAGCAAGTGAGGAAAGTAAGTACCAAAACTGTTTTCCTCTAGGTAATGAGGAAGGTTGAGTGCTGTAGTAATTAATAGGTTATTTAGTGCTTACAAGTTCTGAACAAGTGCTGATCAAGAATAAGCAAATTCAAGTGCTAAAACTAAGAATCTGTATCTGGACTAAACTAGTTACAGGAAAGGGGGAAACAAGTGCAAATGTGGGATTTTAAATCAGAAAGTTGAGAGAGATGGAAAAACTTCCCAAATGGCCAATAACTACAATTTATGGGCCAAAACCATTCCTTATGTGGTAGATATGTTACGTAGTGCTTACTACTCCCACTGATAAGCTAGAAGGCTTCCCTCCAACACAGAAAGGGTGGGGGGCTCAGAAGCCTACATACAGTCCTGGATACAGCAAATCTGAATCTGGACTACACTAGTTACAGGAAAATGATTTTTTATATATATATATATATAAATATACAGAAAAGTAGCTAAAACAGCAGTCAAAATAATTCAAATGCAGTGCAAGCTAGCACACTTGAAAATGTAGCAATGTTAGACCAAACAGTTTAAAAAATGCAATTAAATTAAAAATGACTAAAAACAAGTGTAGAAGGAGTCTATTAGGTAGAATGAGGTAAAAATATGGGACTGGGGGGAGTGTCCCAGATCAAATCTACAGTGGGGGTGGGCAACTGCAAAAGCCTCCAAATTTAAACAACACAGGAATAGGGAAGGTGGGTATGGGTAAACCAACACCTTCAGCAGAGATCTGAAAAATTACACAGTGAAGCAAAAATAACAGTGCACAACTCTGAAGTCAGCCAGCAATGATATAAAATTAGTCAAACAATAATTACCAGTATGCAACTCTGAAGTGCCAGAAAAATATACTCAGCCCTGTATATCTCCAGAAAGTTTGAAGAGCACTCTGTCAGGACACAGGAAGGCTCCAGCAATGATATGCAGACTTTTTTACTAAGAGGGTCTAATTTTATGCAAATAATCCTTGATGGTCAGATAACACACAGGATGTAAAACCAGTTATACCAACTTAAGACACAGAGAAATAGGGGGGGGGGAAACACCTTCAGCAGGGATCTGAAAAACTATACAGTACAGAGAAGCAAAAATAACAGTGCACAACTCTGAAGTCAGCCAGCAATGATATAATATTAGTCAAACAAAAATTACCAGTACACAACTCTGAAGTGCCAGAAAAATATATTCAGCTCTGTATATCTCCCGATAGTTTGAAGAGCACTCTGTCAGGACACAGGAAGGCTCCAGCAATGATATGCCAGGAGCAGGGGCGGCCCATGCTATTGGACTGCCGGACTGCAGCCCCCTCAAAATGCATGCGCAGTAGTCCCGACTACTGTCGGTCTATGCGCATGCTCCAGGCAGTCCCAATAGGGAAACACAAGGAGACGTCTGTGCACTTTTAAAGTGCACAGACTCGCTGGGATTATGTGTCGGGTCCGGACTGCAACAGCAGCAGTCAGGACAGTCTTGTCAGGAAGGAGCTTTGCTTGGGATCTCACGGGTCTTTGGAATATTGCACAGGCAGGATGTACGTTAGCTGGATATATTATGGACATTAGCTGGATATATTATGGAGAACAGACAGGTAAGTGTATGGTGCTTTTTACTTTTACAATGTTTATACTGGAGTGAATTTATCGTACTTGCTGCTGGAGTGAATTTATCGTACTTGCTGCTGGAGTGAATTTGGTGTGTGTGTAAATGCCCCAGGTGCTCATGGTGGTCTGGTAGGGAATACCTCAGGCGTGAACCTTGTACCCTGTATGCAGGTGTTAAAGACTTGAGTTCCCTACCCACCACCATTTGTAAAAAAAATTGCAGATTTTTGCCTCATATTCGATCTGATCTGTTCCTCATAATATCTGTGGTTTGTAAATGCTGCAATGCTTGATATTTGATGGTGTAGTAGTAGCATTGTTGCCTCACAGCTCCAAGTCCTCAGGTTTGATTCTTGGCTGGGGTTCCTTCTTTGTGGGGTCTGTTATATTCTCCCTGTGTTTTTATGGGTTTGTTTTTATTTGATGGTGCACTGGTAGCATTGTTGCCTCACAGCTGCAGATTCTCAGGTTTGATTATTGGCTGGGGTTCCTTCTTTGTGGGGTCTGTATCTTCTCCCTGTGTTTGTGTGGGTTTGCTTTTGTGTCCTCCCATGTTACAAAGACATGTCTGCATTATTTCTTCCTGGGCCTCTGCTGAAAATTGTTTTTTTTGTTCCAAGTCAGACTGTCCTGATTAAAAAATGTTAAATAAAATTGACAGGCATTTGAATTTCAGACTTAAGGGTTTCTAAATGCTTAATTCCTTGCATATTTGATGGTGCAGTAGTAGTATTGTTGGCTCACAGCTATAGGTTTTCTGGTTTGATTCTTGGTTGGGGTGGCTTCTGTGTGGAGTCTGAATCTCCTCCCAGTGTTTGTGTGGATTTGCTCTGGTGCCCTGCCATTTTACAAAGATGTGTCTGCAGTATTAATCCCTGCGTCTCTGCTGAAAATTGTTTTTGTTCTGTCAGCAGTACAATTGACAGGCATTTGAATTTCAGACTTCAGGTTTCTGAATGTTTAATTTCTTGCATATTTGATGGTGCAGTGGTAGTATTGTTGCCTCACAACTCTAGGTTTTCTGGTTTGATTCTTGGTTGGGGTGCCTTCTGTGTGGAGTCTGTATCTCCTTCCTGTGTTTGTGTGGATTTGCTCTGGTGCCCTGTCATTTTACAAAGACGTGTCTGCAGTATTAATCCCTGCGTCTCTGCTGAAAATTGTTTTTGTTCTGTCAGCAGTAAAATTGACAGGCATTTGAATTTCAGACTTCAGGTTTCTGAATGCTTAACTCCTTGCATATTTGATGGTGCAGTGGTAGTATTGTTGCCTCACAGCTATAGGTTTTCTGGTTTGATTCTTGGTTGGGGTGCCTTCTGTGTGGAGTCTGCATCTCTTCCCTGTGTTTGTGTGGATTTGCTCTGGTGCCCTGTAATTTTACAAAGACGTGTCTGCAGTATTAATCCCTGGGTCTCTGCTGAAAATTGTTTTTGTTCTGTCAGCAGTAAAATTGACCGGCATTTGAATTTCAAACTTCATGTTCTTCAGAATACATGGTAGCACAACCTTTTTTTCTAGTAATTTTCTAAGTTTATAAGATGAATATTTTAAATTTGTCCCTATTTTTGGGACTGTATTCCCCCATTATTGGCTTTGTCCAGGTTTTTGTGCTAAGGTTGACAGCTATGGCAAGAACTGAATTCACTGAATATGTTTGAGGGCTGTATTCCCTCATTACTGGGTTTGTCCAGATGTTTTGTACTAAGAGGTTGACAGCTACAGTGAGAACTGAATTCACTAAATGATAGCCATTTAAGTTTCAGTCTTCCTCTCTTTTACAAAGCAGCTGATGTGGCATAGTGGTATGTTACTCTGACTGTTTTTTGCTCAGGGACCTTGGCAGTAAAATGTATGGTGGCCACACAACATTTAATTCTAGCAACTTTCCAAGATTATACAAGCAATGTTTAATTTGTCCCTGGTTTTTGGGCTTTTGACCCCCCCCCCCCCAAATACATTTTGGCTTTTTCCAGTTTTCTTGAGCTGCGAAGTTGAGATGCAGTTGAGTATTGAGTAGATTTTACAAGGAGCTGAGAGCTGCAGGGGAATAGAAGTTGAATGCTTTGTCTATTTAATACTATAGCACAACAGGTTGTGTGCTTGCTTTTGATGCAGAAGGCTGTGGGTTCTACTCCCACAACGGATGGATGCTGCCGTACTGAGAATTTTCTCCTTGGTGAAGATACTAACTATGAGTCTGTTATCAATTTGCCATCCATTTTCTCTTGCAATATTATTACTAGCTTATCATTTTTTAATGTAATATAGGCAATTTATTCCTGAGGGGCAACAGACACTTTATTTTTCGATGAAACCATGAAATATAAAGGTGATTGCTAGCAGCAACCGCTTCATTAGTTACAGATTTCTTTAATGTGGAATTATTTAGATGACTTACTTCAGAGATTGTGCATATTTACTGATAATGGACTGTAGAATTGTGCATATTTACTGATAAAGGTGGACTGTAGAATTGTGCATATTTACTGATAATGGTGGACTGTAGAATTGTGCATATTTACTAATAATGGTGGACTGCGGAATTGTGCATATTTACTAATAATGGTGGACTGTAGAATTGTGTATATTTACAAATAATGGTGGACTGTGGAAGTCTGAGTAGACTTTTTTATGATAAATGTTCTCAACTGGGCAGTTTTGCCATTATGGGTGCATATGGTTTGTTTCATTGCTTACTGGAAAAATGTTCAAAACAAATGTAAAACACCCTCTAACAAGTGTACTGTGTTGTACAAGGAATATAATTTTAGTATAATGAGGAAGGTGTATCAAAGAGCACATGTATGTTTCATATGCAAGGGGCCTATGATTTGAAAACAGCCCAAAATTAATCTTTATCTGCCACTGGCAAAATGTATTTTCTTTGAATGTGGGTTTCAAGGGCAGAGAAGTTTTAATGCTAAGTTTTCATTGTGAGACTGCATTGCTTTGTTTAACAGATGACTTAGTGTTTGTGCTGTAAAATACAAAATAAAACTTTCAAATGAAGTCCAACTCATCATAGAAGTAAAGCAGTATGCACATTAGTGTTTATGGTAAATGGAGTGAAATAGCCAAGTAATGGCTCATTGGAATGGCTGCAGAGGCTCCATTCAACCATTATTTTGTCAGGGGGGAAGGGCAGCAAACTCAGACAGGCCCAGCTGAACTATACCTCCCAACTGTCCAGATTTTCAAAGAATGAATAGATTTTTGCTTCTTATTTTTGGTTTGTTCTTCATAAAATTTGTAGTTTTCTGGCAAATCATTTAGGAATTAAGTCACTGCATAATAAGTTTCAGACTTCATAACCTTCAGAAAAATGCATGTTAAAGTAAGAGCTGTTCTATCAACTGTCTCAATTTATACAAGAGCAATTTTTAGTACTGTTTATATGTGCCCCCAATATATTTGGCCTTGTTCAGATTTACTGCATTAACAGGTTGAGAGGTACATGCAAATAAATTGCTTTATAGAATTAGGCATAGCCAACCTCTCAACTGTCCCCAATTTTTGGCTCAAAATGTTGCTCTTCCCCCTAATAATCCCTCCGCAAAATAGCCATTTTGGAAGAAAACATGGAGGGTTTACAATTAAAAATAACTGTAATAATCAAAGTTATAGATTACTTGAAATGCATGTAGATTCTTTTATTTTGTCAGCTGCTCAAAGTAGCAGTACTAATATTAAAGTGTCCCTTCTTTGACAGGTAGCAGCTGTATTGTGTGTCTATTTTATATTTTTGCATCGCATTTTTGGTCCATTTTTCATAAAATTGTGTTTTTTGGCAAATTAGTGACAAATCATTAAAGACTGAAGTTAGAAAATGACAGACATTTGAGTTTCAGATTTTATACCCTTCAGAAAATTCATACTAATGCAAGACCTATTCTATTATCTTTCTAAGTTTATTAGAGCAATATTTAAAAATTGTCCTTATTTTTGGGCCTTTGTCCCACTTTTGTGTATGGCTTTGTCCAGATTTCTTGCTCTTGAGGTTGAGAGGTATGACAAATGTGTCAGGGCCATCACAGTCAGCCAGAGAGATTTCAAATTGTGACATGCTTGTTGCACCCCACTAGCCCACGTAGTGACTCTGGATGTGTCCAAGCAAGACAAGGAGTAGTTGTATCTACCTTGGATGGGGAGGACACACTGCATAAGTACTACAGTGGCTTTTCATCTGTCCTTGATTTTGCAGAATGGTCTGGTTTCTGTCATATTTTTGTACTGTTGATTTATGCTTATTACTCAAAGTGCCTGTTGCTCTGTGTTTAAGTAGCAATGCTTTAATGACCATAAGGTAAGCTTGTCTGAGATCGTAAGATGCAAGTAAGCTTTAATAAGCATACTGTTAAAGAATTGCCAACATTGAAAGCCTTTCTGTTGTTGCCATGCAGAGAATACTTGACTAGATAATGTATAAGCCTTGGGTATTAAAGGACAGGATTCCATTATTTTAAAAGCTCATTACACTTGTTGGAGACTTCCAGTCATCTCTACAGACTTTACCAGTAAACTAAACAGAATGCCAATCATGTGTGGTCCATAACCTGTAGAGTAATCCTTTAAGCAATGTATCTTGAGCTTGTTTCTTGTTTGCTTTTCATTTTTTACTTTTATCATGTTTTCCCCATGAAACAAGTTGTCAGGCAGCAGGTCTTTTTTGGATAAGAAACATTTTTACAAGTGGGGGCATCACATAGATTTCTACTTTCAGCATGTTACTTGGTACTTTAATAAAGCTGAATATATTATAATTAGAACTGCAGTGCAAGGAGAAGTGGTTTGAGTTGAGTTCTTCTGGTTTTTCTTATACTTGATTTTGACTTGCATTCCAGTAATGTATTTAAAAAGTAATTTATTTTTTCCTGCCTCACAACCTTTTGTTTCCATCTAGATATTAAGTAAGCTGTCATGCAGCCAATGCATTGAAATATTTTTATTCTTCTAAACTTATTTTTGTCTTGATTGGACTTTCATAATGATGGTTTGCCACCCAGGGCAGCGTATTTAATTAAAGTTAGTTTTTTGTGGTTTTGTGCATAGCTCCTCCCCTTTCTGGTTGACCACACCCCTTGCCCTTGACCCCACCCATTCAGCTGTCTCCTGCAGCCCCCCTGTGATTTGAAGTCACCAGTCGCCACTGGCCAGGAGTAAGTACCCATTTTTCTATTAAAATGCTACAACTCAATAAGGAGGTCAGTTAAACATATCTTCCTTGCTGGTATAAAAGTGAAACCTTTATGAAATAAACTAGCATACACATTATTAACATCTAAGATTCTTTAAATAAAAATCTTCATATTTTCAAAACCGTATAAAATTTTCCTCAAACTTGCTGTCTCCAGTTCAACCTCCCTCTCCGTCTGCCTGTCCTGACTTGCTTCTGTCAGGTCCTCAAACTGGAGTAACTCCATCCAAGATAATCTTCTTGGTTGTTTCATTTTGCTCAGCATTCTGTATTTCTCAAGGGGAGATCCCCCCCCCAAAATTAAAATCAGGAACTTTATTTTCAGCAGGACTGTCAAAATTACTGTTAACAATAGGGGAAGGGAGGGTTATAATAGAACCTTTTGTATAAGAATTCTTAGGTTCAAAGGTAGGTTCATAGGTAGGTATTAGGCTATTGGCCCTGGTGGCCTATACAAGCCCAGCCAAAAAGGTACCCTGGCTTTTGCCACCCAAGAAAATTATTTTCTTGTGCCACTGTCGAGCAGAGCCACAGAGGTGATCCCCGGGGTGAATTTCCTATTTCCCATCCAATCATCAAGATTTTTCTTGAAGAGTGCTAATGAGGAGCTTTGTTTGATATAGACAGGCAGTTTATTCCAGAGTATGGGAAGTCTCTGGGACAGGAATCTATCCCTCCGGCATGTTCT
Organism: Protopterus annectens; assembly: GCF_019279795.1. Classification (NCBI taxonomy): domain Eukaryota; kingdom Metazoa; phylum Chordata; order Ceratodontiformes; family Protopteridae; genus Protopterus; species Protopterus annectens. The sequence goes on along the minus strand of NC_056728.1, from coordinate 1,779,356,187 downwards.
GTTTATTGTGTTGACAAGGTTTAGGTCCCTAGAGTGTGTAGCTCAGTGGAATTGGGATTTCTTTAAGTGGAGCATGTCCAACAGCTCTGGGTTTGACATAGCTTTGTATGTTAGGCAGAGATCACCTCTGAGTAGGCAATATGTGATGGAGTAAAGCTGGAGTTTTTTGAGACGGTCAGCATAGGGCATCTGTTTGAGGCCAGTAATCCTCTTTGTGAGGTACTTCTGCAGCCTTTCCAGTTGTTGGAGATGTCTTGTGAGGTACATACCAAAAGGGCATTGTACTCTATAATGGGTCTAATGAGTGATGAGTAGAGGGGAACAATGACCTCTTTTTTTCTGGATGAGAAACCTTTTGTGATGAGGTGTGCCACGTAGAAGGATTTCCTGACTACTGTGACAATGTGATTATCAAAGGAGAGACTACTATCCACCTGTGTCCCAAGGTCTCTTATCACACTTTCAGTGTTAAGTATACTAACGCCTGTGTTGTAGTTCATGTGTACAGAGGTTTTACCAAAGGGGATGACAATGCACTTTTTGGCATTGAGCTTGAGGCCATGGCTTTGACACCAGGCATCTGTCTCAGTGAGGCCCTTTTGTAGGATGTCCACATCATTAGGAGTTTCGATTATGACTCCTAGTTTGCAGTCATCTGCGAACTTCATTAGCCAAAGACCTTCTGTGTTAGCCGGTACTTCAGAGAAGTAGATACCAAACAGAAGAGGACCCAGGACTGAACCCTGTGGTACTCCACTTGTCACTGGTCTGAAGTCAGATTTGGAGTCTGCTACTTTCACAGTGTGGGGTCTGTCAGTGAGCCATTTGGCAACCCATCTTATGACATAGGGATTTATACCTAGTTTAGTGAGTTTATCTATAATTCCAGAGTGGGGAATAGTGTTGAAAGCCTTGGCAAGATCTAGATAGTCTGTGTGAACCACCTTACCCTTGCCTACGGCTTTGGTGACTGCTTCAAAGAAGTCTATCATGTTTAGGAGACATGATCGGCCTTTTACAAATCCGAACTGGGTGGGGTCCAGAGTTTGGAGATTACCAATGTCTTTGTTTATAAGTTCCATGATGATATGTTCCATGGCCTTGCAGGCCAGGCTCGTCAGGCTAATGGGGCGGTAGTTCCCGGGGTCCATGGTGGTTCCCCCCTTGTGGAGTGGGATAACCGTTTTTGTGCGCCATTCAACAGGCACAAAGTCTGAGGTGAGGCTATGACTGAACATGGTACTTAGGTGGGGTGCCAGTTCGTTCTGTAGTTCATGTAGAACGCAGCCTGGGATGTTGTCTGTTCCCATGGATGCTGTGTTCTTGGCTTTGGAGAGTTTGGTATTTACATGTGCAGCCGTGATTACAGGAATTTGCATTCTTCCGGTATAGAGATGGACTCTTTAGGGGGGGGGGGTAAAGTTAGCACTGAACCTATCTGCCAGGATGTTGGCAATATCAGTTGGGTCTGTATATTTAGTGCCATTGTGCTGTAACTCAGAGCAGATCTGAGTGTTGCCATTCAGAATCTTGACATAGCTATAAAATGCTTTGTGGGTGTCTTTAGAATCAGTGGCGATTTTGTTTTTGTAACTAGCTTTGGAGGTTTTTATCAGGGATCGCAGCTTCTTACTGAGGCTGACAGGGAGCTCCTCCACTCGAGGGATTTTACTCTCTTTTGCAATAGTTTCTTCCTTCTGTTGTACAGTTTGTTTATGGCAGGGGCCACCAGATTGGCTTCCTTTTTTTGGAGGATAGCATATTGGTTCTGTTTGGGGTAGCACGATCCATGCACTCATTTAAGTGGTTATAAAGTGCAATTATGTAGGATTCAGTAGTCGTAACTGTATTGTCCATCTGCATGGGTGTCATGAAGTTCACCACTTCTTTCTTAAGAAGCATGAAGTTGGCTTTGGGGAAAATTTTTACCATGGTTTCCTTAATGGGAGGAGTGGAAGCAGGATGTGGATATCTAGGGTAATTAGCTTATAGTCGGATCGGGCCAATGAGGCATTGATTTCAGGTGTGGAACACCGGTCACTCATGTTGGTAATGACTAGATCTAGGATAATGTTGCCCCTGTTGGGGGTGTGGTTAAGTTGATCCAGGGCATTGGAGTTTATGAATTACAGAAAGCGTTGAGTGAAGGAGTTGGTACATGAGTAGTTTTCCCAGTTAAAGGTGGGGTAGTTGAAATTGCCCATTATTAGTGTGTTTGGTTAAACCCTAATATTTTCCAGTACATCAAGAAAAGAGGAGTGGGAATCCTAGGGCATGGTGGGTGATCAGTAGCAAGCTACAATTTGGATTGCAGTTTTGCCCAGAATTAGTTGCACTTGGATAACCTCGGCTGCATTATGCTGAGCAACTAGCCTGGAGGTGTGGATATCCTTAATGAATATGGACACACCTCCACCTTTGGTGTTCCGGTCCAGGCTACATGCCCGAAAAGTGTGGTATGAGTTATAACCTGGTAGTGCAGGGGTGCTCTCTTGAGCCTTGAACCAGGTCTCAGTCACTGCACAGATATCAATGTTCTCCATTTTGAGGAGTGCCTCGAGTGAGTGCATTTTGAGATTTAGACTTCTAGCATTGAGTAGCATCACCCTCAGTTTTTGCTTACCTGTTCCTGTTACGGTGGTGAATTTGTCATATCAACGTTGCTTAAAAAAGGCACTATAGGGGTTTCAAGAACCTTAGCCAGTATCTGGAATCTCAGGGGTGACAGGTGCAGGCCATCTCTGGCAAAGTGTCATGGTCTGTCGACCATGTCATCCCAGGCAGACAGATACTGGATCCCTTTAGAATGGCACCAGAAGCTTAGCCATTTGTTGAAGTCAGTCATTTTGTCCTTGTACTGCGGCATCATTCTGGGTGATAGCAGAATGCTGCTCAGGGCTAGAGTCATACCTGCCTGGGCTACAAGATCAGAGAGCTCTTCCATGTCTCTTTTCATGTAGTCCAGGGAGGTACGTCTCAGGTTGTTCACACCAACATGGACAATGACAGAGTCATATTTGTACTTGTTGTGGAGTGACCTGAGTGTGTGGGTTATGTGGCAGATCCTGGCACCCAACAGGCAGCTGACAGTAACCTTCTCCTTGTTTAGCCTGGTGAGTGAGACATCAGTGTGCCTGACAATAGAGTCACCTATGACTAGTGTGTTTTATACATTGTTTTGCCTTATTGGCTGTGGTTGAGTGGCACACTGAGTCTTCGGGCTATGTGTCATTTGATTTGTGTTGGGGGGTGGAGGTTGCTTGCATTTCTGCTTTGAAGGTCTCTGTTGCTTGAGGAGATTATTATTGAGAGCCTCTGTGAATGTTTTTTTGTTTCTATGTGTGGATTTTGGTGGTGTAGATTTAGTGAGACTATGTGATGACTGTGGTGTGGTGCAAGTGTTTACCTTCTCCTCTTGACTGTCAAGTTCAGTCTTGATTGGAGAGAGCTTTACCTCCAGTTTGGCTAGATAAGTGCATCTCTCACAGGTTGCAGTGTTGGGTGGTAAGAGGAGATGGATGTCTGTGTACATGAGGCAATTTTTACTTTGCCGCAAGATGCCCAGATTCATCAGATAGACAGGAGAGAACACTGGGAGCTGACCCTTGGACTTGCCTGAATAAAAAATACTATTTTCCTCTAGATAAGTGAGGAAAGTGAGTACAAGAGCTGTTATTCTCTAAGCAAGTGAGGAAAGTAAGTACCAACACTGTTTTCCTCTAGGTAATGAGGAAGGTTGAGTGCTGTAGTAATTAGTAGGTTATTTAGTGCTTACAAGTTCTGAGCAAGTGCTGATCAAGAATAAGCAAATTCAAGTGCTAAAACTAAGAATCTGTATCTGGACTAAACTAGTTACAGGAAAGGGGGGAAACAAGTGCACATGTAGGCTTTTAAATCAGAAAGTTGAGAGAGATGGAAAAACTTCCCAAACGGCCAATAACTACAATTTCTGGGCCAGAACCACTCCTTATGTAGTAGATAGGTTACCTAGTGCTTACCACTCCCACTGATAAGTTAGAAGGCTTCCCTCCAACACAGCAAGCTTGGGGGTGCTCAGAAACTTACATGCAGTCCTTGATACAGCAAATCTGAATCTGGGCTGCACTAGTTACAGGAAAAGGAGTTTTGTTTTATATATATACAGAAAAGTAGCTAAAACAGCAGTCAAAATAATTCAAATGCAGTGCAAGCTAGCACACTTGAGAATGTAGCAATGTTAGACCAAACAGTTTAAAAAATGCAATTAAATTAAAAATGACTAAAAACAAGTGCAGAAGGAGTCTATTAGGTAGAATGAGGTAAAGAGATGGGACTGGGGGGGGGGGTGTCCCAGATTAAATCTACAGTGGGGGTGGGCAACTGCAAAAGCCTCCAAATTTAAACAACACAAGAATAGGGAAGGTGGGTATGGGAAAACCAACACCTTCAGCAGAGATCTGAAAAATGATACAGTGAAGCAAAAATAACAGTGCACAACTCTGAAGTCAGCCAGCAATTATATAAAATTAGTCAAACAACAATTACCAGTATACAACTCTGAAGTGCCAGAAAAATATACTCAGCCCTGTATATCTCCAGATAGTTTGAAGAGCACTCAGTCAGGACACAGGAAGGCTCCAGCAATGATATGCAGACTTTTTTACTAATAGGGTCTAATTTTATGCAAGAAATCCTTGAGATGGTCAGATAACACACAGGAAGTAAAACCAGTTATACCAACTTAAGACACAGAGAAATAGGGGGAGGGGGAAAACACCTTCAGCAGAGATCTGAAAAACTATACAGTGAAGTAAAAATAACAGTGCACAACTCTGAAGTCAGCCAGCAATGATATAAAATTAGTCAAACAACAATTACCAGTACACAACTCTGAAGTGCCAGAAAAATATACTCAGCTCTGTATATCACCAGATAGTTTGAAGAGCACTCTGTCAGGACAAAGGAAGGCTCCAGCAATGATATGCCGGGAGTAAGTACCCATTTTACTATTAAAATACTACAGCTCAATAAGGAGGTCAGCTAAACATATCTTCCTTGCTGGTATAAAAGTGAAACCTTTATGAAATAAACTAGCATACACATTATTAACATCTAAGATTCTTTAAATAAAAATCTTCATATTTTCAAAACCGTATAAAATTTTCCTCAAACTTGCTGTCTCCAGTTCAACCTCCCTCTCCGTCTGCCTGTCCTGACTTGCCTCTGTCAGGTCCTCACACTGGAGTAACTCCATCCAAGATAATCTTCCTGGTTGTTTCATTTTGCTCAGCATTCTGTTCATCTCAAGGGGAGATTTCCCCCCCAAAAAATTAAAATCAGGAACTTTATTTTCAGCAGGACTGTCAAAATTACTGTTAAAAGTAGGGGAAGGGAGGGTTATAATAGAACCTTTTGTATAAGAATTCTTAGGTTCATAGGTAGGTTCATAGGTAGGTACTAGGCTATCGGCCCTGGGGCCTATACAAGCCCAGCCAAAAAGGTACCCTGGCTTTTGCCACCCAAGAAAATTATTTTCCTGTGCCACTGTCGAGCAGAGCCACAGGGGTTATCCCCGGGGTTAATTTCCTATTTCCTATCCAATCCTCAAAATTTTTCTTGAAGAGTGCTAATGAGGAGCTTTGTTTGATGTAGATATGTAGTTTATTCCAGAGTATGGGAAGTCTCTGGTACAGGAATCTATCCCTCCGGCATGTTCTATTTATTGTGGTGACAAGGTTTAGGTCTCTAGAGCATGTAGCTCGGAGGGCTTGGGATTTCTTTAAGTGGAGCATGTCCAACAGCTCTGGGTTTGACATAGCTTTGTATGTTAGGCAGAGATCACCTCTGAGTAGGCGATATGCGATGGAGTAAAGCTGGAGTTTTTTGAGACGGTCAGCGTAGGGCATCTGTTTGAGGCCGGTAATCTTCTTTGTGAGGTATTTCTGCAGCCTTTCCAGTTGTTGGAGATGTCTTGTGAGGTACATACCAAAAGGGGCGTTGTACTCTATAATGGGTCTAAAGAATAATGAGTAGAGGGGAACAATGACCTCTTTTTTTCTGGATGAGAAATCTTTTGTGATGAGGTGTGCCATGTAGAAGGATTTCCTGACTACTGTGACAATGTGATTATCAAAGGAGAGACTACTGTCCACCTGTGTCCCAAGGTCTCTTATCTTTAAGTATACTACCGCCTATGTTGTAGTTCATGAGTACAGAGTTTTTACCAAAGGGGATGACACTGCACTTTTTGGCACTGAGCTTGAGGCCATGGCTTTGACACCAGGCATCTGTCTCAGTGAGGCCCTTTTGTAGGATGTCCACATCATTAGGAGTTTCGATTATGGCTCCTAGTTTGCAGTCATCTGCGAACTTCGTTAGCCAAAGACCTTCTGTGTTAGCCTGTACTTCAGAGAAGTAGATACCAAACAGGAGAGGACCCAGGACTGAACCCTGTGGTATTCCACTTGTCACTGGTCTGAAGTCGGATTTGGAGTCTGCTACTTTCCCTGTATGGGTTCTGTCAGTGAGCCAGTTGGCAACCCAACTTGTGACATAGGGATTTATACCTAATTTAGTGAGTTTATCTATAATTCCAGAGTGGGGGATGGTGTCAAAAGCCTTGGCAAGATCTAGATAAGCTGTGTGAACCACCTTACTCTTGTCTAAGGCTTTGTTGACTGCTTCAAAGATGTCTATCAGGTTTAGGAGACATGATCTGCCTTTTACAAACCCAAACTGGGTGGGATCCAGAGTTTGGAGATTACCAATGTCTTTGTTTATGAGTTCCATGATGACATGTTCCATAGCTTTGCAGACCAGGCTTGTCAGGCTAATGGGGCGGTAGTTCTTGTGGTCCGTGGTGGCTCCCCCCTTGTGGAGTGGGATAACCATTGCTGTTGCTCATTCATCAGGCACAAAGTCTGAGGTGAGGCTATGATTGAACATGTTACTTAGATGGGGTGCCAGTTCATTCTGTCGTTCATGTAGAACGCAGCCTGATATGTTCTCTGGTCCCATGGATGCTGTGTTCTTGGCTTTGGAGAGTGTGGTTTTTACCAGTGCAGCCATGATTAAAGGAACTTTACATTCTTCCGGTATAGAGATGGGCTCAGGTTGAGAGGGGGGTTAAAGTTAGCACTGAACCTATCTGCCAGGATGTTGGCAATATCAGTTGGGTCTGTATATTTAGTGCCATTGTGCTGTAACTCAGAGCAGAACTGAGTGTTGCCATTCAGATTCTTGACATAGCTATAGAATGCTTTGTGGTTGTCTTTAGAATCAGTGGTGATTTTGTTTTTGTAACTAGCTTTGGAGAATTTTATCAGGGATCACAGCTTCTTACTGAGGCTGACCAGGGAGCTCCTCCACTTGTGGGATTTTCCTCTCTTTTGCAAGAGTTTCTTCCTTCTGTTTTACAGTTTGTTTATGGCAGGAGACCACCAGATTGGCTTCCTTTTTTTGGAGGATAGCATCTTGGTTCTGTTTGGGATAGCACGATCCATGTACTCATGTAAATGCTTATAAAGTGCAATTGTGTAGGATTCAGTAGTCGTAACTGTATTGTCCATCTGCATGGGTGTCATGAAGTTCACCACTTCTATCTTAAGAAGCATGAAGTTGGCTTTGGAGAAATTTTTTATTATGGTTTCCTTAATGGGGGGTGGAGGCAGGATGTGGATATCTAGGGTAATTAGCTTATGGTCGGAATGGACCAATGAGGCATTGACTTCAGGTGTGGATCACCGGTCACTCATATTGGTAATGACAAGATCTAGGATATTGTTGCCCCTGGTGGGGGTGTGGATAAGTTGATCCAGGGCATTGGAGTTTATGAATTCCAGAAAGCGTTGATTGAAGGAGTTGGTACATGAGTAGTTTTCCCAGTTAATGGTGGGGTAGTTGAAATTGCCCATTATTAGGGCGTTTGATTGAACCCTAATATTTTCCAGTACATCAAGAAAAGAGGAGTGGGAATCCTGAGGCATGGTGGGTGATCTGTAGCAAGCTACAATTTGGATTTCAGTTTTGCCCAGAGTTAGTTGCACTTGGATAACCTCGGATGCATTATGCTGAGCAACTAGCCTGGAGGTGTGGATATCCTTAATGAATATGGATACACCTCTGCCTTTTATGTTCCTGTCCAGGTTACATGGCTGAAAAGTGTGGCATGAGTTATAGCCTGGTAGTGCAGGGTTGCTCTCTGGAGCTTTGAACCAGGTCTCAGTCACTGCACAGATATCAATGTTCTCCATTTTAAGGAATGCCTTGAGTGAGTGCATTTTGAGATTTAGACTTCTGGCATTGAGTAGCATCACCCTCAGTTTTTGCTTGCCTGTTCCTGTTACAGTGGTGAATTTGTCATTTGAACCTTGCCTAAAAAAGGCACTACAGGGGTGGCAAGAACCTTAGCCAGTATCCGGAATCCCAGGGGTGACAGGTGCATGCCATCTCTCTGGCAAAGCATCGTGGTCTGTCGACCATGTCATCCCAGGCAGACAGATACTGGATCCCTTTAGAATGGCACCAGAAGCTTAGCCAATTGTTGAAGTCAATCATTTTGTCCTTGTACTGCGGCATCATTCTGGGTGATGGCAGACTGCTACTCAGGGCTAGGGTCATACTTGCCTGGGCTACAAGATTGGAGAGCTCTTTCATGTCTCTTTTAATGTAGTCCAGGGAGGTACGTCTCAGGTTGTTCACACCAACATGGACAATGGCAGAGTCATATTTGTACTTGTTGTGGAGTGACTTGAGTGCGTGGGTTATGTGGCGGATCCTGGCACCCAACAGGCAGCTGACAGTAACCTTCTCCTTGTTTAGACTGGTGAGTGGCACATCAGTGTGCCTGACTATAGAGTCGCCTATGACTAGTGTGTTGGGTACATTGTTTTGCCTTATTAGCTGTGGTTGAGTGGCACACTGCGTCTGCGGGCTATGTGTCATTTGGGTTGTGTTGGGGGTGGAGGTTGCTTGCATTTCTGCTTTGGAGGTCTCTGTTGCTTGAGCAGATTATTATTGAGAGCCTCCGCAAATGTTTTTGTATTTCTATGTTTGAGTTTTGGTGGTGTAGATTTAGTGAGACTATGTGATGAGTGTGGTGTGGTGCAAGTGTTTACCTTCTCCTCTTGACTGTCAAGTTCAGTCTTGATTGGAGAGAGCTTTACCTCCAGTTTGGCTAGATAAGTGCATCTCTCACAGGTTGTAGTGTTGGGTGGTAGGAGGAGAGGGTTGTCTGTGTACATGAGGCAATTTCTACATTGCTCCAAGATGCTCTGATTCATCAGGTAGACAGGAGAGAACACTGGGAACTGACCCCTGGACATGCCTGAATAAAAAAACTATTTTCTTCTAGATAAGTGAGGAAAGTGAGTACAAGAGCTGTTTTTCTCTAAGCAAGTGAGGAAAGTAAGTACCAAAACTGTTTTCCTCTAGGTAATAAGGAAGGTTGAGTGCTGTAGTTATTAGTAGTTATTTAGTGCTTACAAGTTCTGAACAAGTGCTGATCACGAATAAGCAAATTCAAGTGCTAAAAGTAAGAATCTGTATCTGGACTAAACTAGTTACAGGAAAGGGGGGAAACAAGTGCAAATGTGGGCTTTTAAATCAGAAAGTTGAGAGAGATGGAAAAACTGCCCAAATGGCCAATAACTACAATTTCTGGGCCAGAACCACTCCTTATGTGGTAGATAGGTTACCTAGTGCTTACCACTCCCACTGATAAGCTAGAAGGCTTCCCTCCAACACAGGATGCTTGGGTGGAGGGGGGGGGGGATCAGAAGCTTACATACAGTCCTGGATACAGCAAATCTGAATCTGGACTACACTAGTTACAGGAAAGGTAGTTTTTTTTTTTTTTTTATATATACAGAAAAGTAGCTAAAACAGCAGTCAAAACAATTCAAATACAGTGCAAGCTAGCACACTTGAGTATGTAGCAATGTTAGACCAAACAGTTTAAAAAATGCAATTAAATTAAAAATGACTAAAAACAATGCAGAAGGAGTCTATTAGGTCCAATGATGTAAAGAGATGGGACTGGGGGAAGTGTCTCAGATCAAATCTACAGTGGGGGCGGGCAACTGCAAAAACCTCCAAATTTAAACAACAACACAAGAATCGGGAGGGTGGGTATGGGAAAGTCAACACCTTCAGCAGAGATCTGAAAAAGTATACAGTGAAGCAAAAATAACAATGCACAACTCTGAAGTCAGCCAGCAATGATATAAAATTAGTCAAACAACAATTACCAGTACACAACTCTGAAGTGCCAGAAAAATATACTCAGCTCTGTATATCTCCAGATAGTTTGAAGAGCACTCTTTCAGGACACAGGAAGGCTCCAACAATGATATCAGAAAATACACTTTTGCTTTTCCTGTTAACAAGAAAAATATAGATCACTACAAATTCATATTCATTTTATCACATATCAGTTTTTCACACTTTTTGTCATCAATAGCTTTACATTTTTCATCCCCTTTGACAAAAACAGGTTCCCATTAAGTCAGAGAATGCACTAAATTGTGAATGCTGCTTAATCAAGCCTACTTACCTGAAATGGCAAAATCCCAAAAGCACGGAATAGCGATTCTTTTCCTAGGGAAAAAAATCACTGGGCCGTTTTTGGGACTTTGCCAGTTCCTCCACTGTGGTGCAATCTCAGAGTTGGTATATTTAAGTGGGGGGGGACATAGCCCCCCAACATCAGGGGGTGTGGGTGGTGAAGCCCCCTCACTTTATTTTGTGGGAGTTTTTTTTTTTAATGGATCAGCAATTTTTTTTCCCCCGGAAAAAAAAAACGCTGATCTGTTTGTTCGACATTTTGTTTTCTCCTGTGTTAGTGGGTCAATTATATAGCGTTTGCAATTTAGTGCATTCACTTATATAATATAGACCCACCAAAAATAGTATAAATTTATTCAAAACAATGTCAAAAAGCAAGTCATTAGTGATAGATACCTTCAAAGCCTTTTATTCAGTTGCCAGAGCCTTCATAACTCTGCCATTACGTCTCATCAGGATGGCTATGAGATCTACTCTCGAAAAGTCAAATAGTTCAATCACGTTTTGATATAAAACCATTCCTTTAGTAACATCATTAGGCAACTTGAAAATCTTAAGCTCTTAGGTACTTAACATTCTCCCTTAAATAAGCATTGTCTAACTGCAGGGCTTTGTATTTGGAAAGCTTTTATTCAAACAACTTTAAGGTTTTTGCTCAAAAGTTTGTGTGTAATGATGCTGTCCCCTCTTCCACTACTCATGAAGGTAAATGATTGTTTTTACCATCCATCAAAGTCAGGACTGCTCTTATTATGATTATGTTTTTTTGTTTGATGATATTTCCTGTGGGTAGGCCAGAGAAGAGTGGTGGAGTAATAAAATTTGAGCTGAATTTTTTAGTGAGAAGATTTGGTAAATCTTCCAGTTCCATGTAGGTTGCTTCATTTGCTATCATTTTTGCACACTGCTGTGTGCTGCCTTTGAGGTTTCAGATATAGCTAAGGAAAGCCTTGTGCCTAATGAGAATGCTTTTATCATGATAGTGTTATCACTTTCTAATTTTGGCTCTGATTTTTGTTGTTGTACAATCTGTTAATATCTGGATTCCACCAAGGTGCTTTGTTTTTGAGTAAGTTTTGGTTTTTTTCTTAGTAGTCAAGGTTGTTACTATACATTTACTGGCATGATTGTGCATGGTTTCTGTGAACAATTTCACATAGGCAACTGTGTTCTCAGAGTTTGGGAGGGCCTGTAAGTTTGGGTCATGTATGTACCCTGATTTATCTCATTATAGGTGAGTGCACCTCCAGGTGTTTCTGCACTTACCTCCTACTGACACCTCTAGCCATTAAATATTGCTTGTTCATGTTTGCATTAATAATTCCAAAACCATGCTACATACAAGGTATCAGAAGATTTAATCTTAAAGCATATTGTAGGGCAAATACAATTGTATTGATATTTGACCTTGACATTCAGGTAACACAGGCAGAACAGCATAGTATCATATGAAATCTCACAGTTGTATGAAGAAAATCTTGTGGGCAGTATGTGTCCTCTTGAATGGTTACTGAGAAGTCCAAGGCAGAACTTGTTGTATTCAACTGGACGTATAAGAGAATTTAAGTACCTTTATCTGCATTTTTATTTTTCAAAAAAATACAGTATTTAAATTGATTTTAACTGTGTGGAAGGAATATTAACTGGACTTGCTCTTCAGTTAGTGCTGCTTGAATTTTATTATTTGTTAGTAATTGCAGGTGTGGGGTAGCCACATTCTTTGATTTCTGTCCTTGCCTATTTAAGTGGTACAGTGTGAAATATTTTTCTGCTTAAAAACCTCAGCTTTGGCGGAACTTGTTGTTGTGTATTCAACTGGGCGGTAAGAGAATTTAAGTACCTTTATCTGCACTTATTTTTTCAAAAAATACAGTATTTAAATTGATTTTAACTGTGTGGAAGGAATATTAACTGGACTTTTATTATTTGTTAGTAATTGCAGGTGTGGGGGTAGCCACATTCTTTGATTGTCCTTCCCTTGCCTAGTTAAGTGGTGTGAAATATTTTCTGCTTAAAACCTCAGCTTTGGCTAAGAACTTGTTGTATTCAACTGGACGTATAGAGAATTTAAATACCTTTATCTGCACTTTTTTTTCAAAAATACAGTATTTAAATTGATTTTAACTGTGTGGAAGGAATATTAACTGGACTGGAAGTTTTGACTCTGCTCTTCAGTTAGTCCCACCCCCCCCGTTTTTGTTTTGGTGTTAATCTTAGTGGCCTTGCAACTGCCTGCCCCTCTTGTAAATTTGTGTTTGGATACTCCTTCTGGGCCCATCTCATTTGCTCACTCAGCTGAGTGCAGTGAGATCATATTCTGATTTCAGGCACTCCTACTGTGTACAAAGAGAAAAAATAAGCTTGTTTCCTGCCTTTCCTGTAAGTGGTCTAGACTGATTGTAGGCTTCTGTGCCCCCAAGCCTTTCTGTGTTGGAGGAAGCCTTCTAGCTTAGTTTTTCTTATAACTAGCCCCTTTTCTAGTTTCAGCACTCCAATCCGTTTCTTTGATCTCAGCACTTGTTCAGAAAAACCAAATCATCTGCTTTACTGTACTTGTGTTTCTACCTAATTTTTTACTTTTGCATCATCTTAAAAGTACTCAGTTGTATTTATTACCGCTTGGTGTAACTCATTCTAAGCCTTTTGGTTTAAACACTTGGGCGTCGGTCCAGTTGTTTTGCACTGAGAGGGTTTGTGGTCTGCACTGTAGTGGCAGAACAGGTAGCGTTGGGAACTGCTGATTGAGGGCTCAGTGTCTGTTATTCTAAAAGTGTATTAATTCTGGTTTAAGCACTTTATTTTACATTAAGAGGGTTCGTGGTCTGCACTCTTGTGAGGAGAGGCTGGACTCTGCCCTTCTGAGCTGGGAATTTCTGGTTAAAGGCTTATAGTGCATGCATATCTGAACTGCTTCGCCTGCTGGATCTAGCTTTGTTTGTGTAACTTGAGCACTAATCCAGGCATTCTCTAAAGTATTCAATTGTATTTATTACTGCTTGGTAGTAACCTGATTAAAGTGTAGCTATCATTCTAAGTCTTTTGGATTAAGCACTTGGGCTTCAGACCAGTTGTTTTACATTAGGAAGGTTTGTGGCATGCACTGTGGTGGCAGGACAGGTAGCTTTCATCCTTCTAAGTTGGGAACTGCTGATTGAGAGCCCAGTGTCTGTTATTCTTAAAATGTATTAGTTCTGCTTTAAGCACTTGGGCTTCAGGCCAGTTATTTTACATTCAGAAGGTTTGTGGTCTGCACTCTTGTGGGAGAAGAGGCTGGACTCTGCCCTTCTGAGCTGTTTATAGTGCCTGAATATTTGAACTGTATCTTACTGAAATTGGTACACCTTGTTTGCTGTAGCATAGACTAGATCCAGGCCTGCTGAATCTAGCTTTGTTTATATGCGTGTTGTTTGTTTGCTTGTTATTTCCCTGGAGCGGCTAATTCCACCTAATACTTCTTGCTTCTGTGGATCACTAGTGATATCTGCATTGCTTACTGTACTTATTTCCTTGTTTCACTTGAAAGAAAGTTACTGTTTGTCGGCTCACTAAAGCAATTATATAAGTCAGCACTAAAAATTAAAAGCACTACACCCTCACTCCCCACTGGCCCTTGTTTTCATTATATAGAATTCCCAATATTATTCTAGCATGTCCAAAGGTCAGTTGTCAGTCTCCTCTCCGGTCCAGCTGGTGAATCTGGGAATCTTGAGGCCATGTTACAACTGCCTCCTCCTCCCAACAAATTCCAACCCATGTGAGAGATGCAACCATATAGCCAAACTGGAGGCTAAGCTCTCAACTCAGTACTGGCATAACCAGTCAGGAGGAGAAGGAAACCACACTCACTACAATTCCAGTCTCACATAGACCTACCACACGACAGCAAACCAAACACATAATCACACCAAAACATAGGCTCTAAATAAAGATCTGCCTAAGCAGCAGAGACCTAACACATATCTCACAAAGCCAGTGTGCCGAACAGTCACAGCAGACTAAACAACACACCTGATACACTTGTAATAGGTGACTCTATCGTCAGGCACACTGACGCCCCGCCTACTAGGCTGAACAAGGAGAGGGTCACGGTGAGCAGCCTGTCTGGCGCTAGGATCCGCCACATAACACAAGCACTCAGGTCACATGACTCAGTCATTGTCCATGCTGGTGTGAATGACCTGAGAAAAGAGACATAAAGGAGCTCTCTGAGCATGTAGCCCAGGCTGGTATGACCCTGACCTTGAGTAGCATCTTACCCTCACCAAGAATGATGCCACAATATGAAGACAAGATGATCAATTTCAACAATTGGCTTAAGTACTGGTGTCATTCAAAGGGGATCCAATGCCTGTCAGCTTGGGATGATATGCCCATTGTGCCTTTTAGGCAAGGCTCAAAAGACAAACCCACCTCCATAGGTATCACAAGGGATAAGAAACTAAGAGTAATGCTACTGAGCCAGAAGTCTAAACCTCAAGATGCATGCACTAGCATGGAGAACATCGATATCTGTGCAGTAACAGAAACCTGGTTCAGGGCTCCCGAGAGCACCCCAGCACTACCAGGTTATACCTCATACCATGCTTTTCAGCCCCAAAACTTGGATCGAACCACAAAAGGAGGGGGAGTATCGATATTCATCAAAGATACCCACACCTCCAGGTTGGTGGCAAAGCACGAAGCATCAGAGACTATCCATGTGCAACTACCAGTGGGTAAAACTGCCTTCCAGTTTATAGCCTGTTACAGACCACCCTCCCAAACCCAGGAACCCCACTCGGCCTTCCTGAGAACACTGGAAAATATGAAGGTCTCTCCAAACACCATTATATTGGGCGACTTCAACTACCCAAACATAGACTGGGAGCATTACTCTAGCTCCAACACCAAAGGTTCCTAGAATTTATAAACTCAAATGCTATGGAACAACTTGTTACCACTCCCACAAGAGGGGAAAACATACTGGACCTGATCATCACCAACATGGGGACTCTATGCTCCAGACCAGAAGTGTATCCCTCACTGGTAAGATCAGACCATAAACTAATCTCACTGGATATTCACATCCCGACCCCACCCCCTGCCCCGAAAACCACAGTGAAAAACTTCTCTAAACAAATTTCACACTCCTCAAAACCGAGGTGGAATCCTTCAAAGCCCCTGGGCCTGTGGAAAATTTATAAACGCATTCTATGAACACCTTCAGGAATGCATGGTTCATCCCAAATAAAACCAAGACCCAATCCTCCAAAGGCAGACGTCCTGTCTGGTGGACCCCAGCCATAAACAAACTATACAATAGAAGGAGGAAGCTACTAAATGATAGAGCAAAATCCCAAAAGGGAAGGCATCACTGATCAGTATTAGCAAAAACTACGGGCACTCATAAAATTGTCTAAGGCCAGCTTGAGAGAAAAAATGCACAGGACACTAAGGACAATCACAAGGCTTTCTTTAGTTATGTTAGGAACCTGGGTGGTAATTCCCAGATATGCTCAGAATTAGTCCAAAATGACAAAAATACACTGAACCCACAGACATTGCCAACATCCTAGCTGACAGGTTCAGCAAACTTCTCCCCTCCCACCAAAGGGAAAATATCTATCCCAGCAGAGTGCTGCCCCTGACATCTCAGATGCTCAGGTAAGAGCTGCCCTCTCCAAAGCAAAAACACAGCATCAATGGGACCCTTGAACTCCAAGAAGAGCTAAACCCAAACAAAAAACTACTGTTCAATCTCAGACTTACTACAGGATATGTGCCCAAAGAGTGGCGTGCAGCAACAGTGGTACCTCTCCATAAAGTTGGTGCCTCAACGGATCCTGGAAACGATCGCCCCATAAGCCTGACTAGCTTGGTCTGCAAAGCTATGGAAAGGATCATCATGGACCTCATAAATAAAGGTATTGGGGACCTACAGACACTGGATCCTACCCAGTTCGGCTTTGATAAGGGCAGATCCTGCCTCTTAAACCTGGTTGATTTCTTTGAAACAGTCACCAAGGCCATTGGAAGGTGGTCCACACAGCCTACCTGGACCTCGCAAAAAGCCTTCGATACAATACCCCCTCGGCATTATAGATAAGCTCACCAGCTTAAATATAAACCCTATGTCACTAGATGGATTGCAAACTGGCTCAAGGACAGAACCCACATGGTTAGAATTGCTGGAGCCATGTCAGACTCCAAACCAGTTACAAGTGGTGTCCCACAAAGCTCAGTCCTGGGACCTCTCTTGTTCGGTATATATTTCTCGGAGGTACAGGCCAACACTGAAGGACTGTGGCTGAGCAAGTTCAGATGACTGCAAACTGGGGCATAATTGACTCTCCAGCCGACACAACATCCTCCAAAAGGGCCTCATAGAAACAGACAACTGGTGCCAGAGCCATGGCCTCAAGCTAAATGCCAAAAAGTGTATAGTCATCCCCTTTGGCAATTACCACATAGGTGGTAATCCACTAAGTACAGAAGAAGTAATTAGGGACCTGGGGACCCAAGTTGATAGCAATCTCTCATTTGACAACCACGTGGCCAAAGTGGTTAGAAAAACATTTTATATAGCCCACCTAATCATGAAGGGATTCACATCTAGATCAGGGAGGTCATCGTGCCTCTTTACTCATCCCTCATCAGGCCCATAATTGAGTACAATGCCCTTTTGGGATGTACCTTACCAGACACCTGCAGCAACTGGAAAGACCCCAAAAGTACCTCACCAAAAGGATCAAAGGGCTCAAACAGATGCCATATGCTGCCCGGTTAAAGAAACTCCAGCTCTACTCAGTGGCATACTGCCTGTTCAGAGGCGATCTGTGGCTGACGTATAAAGCCATGTCCCCGGAATTAATGGACATGCTGCACCTCAGAAAATCCAAATCCCATCGGAGACTTGAACCTCAGCACTGAAATAAATAGGACATGCTGGAGGGACAGATTCATAACCCAGAGGCTCCCTTCACTCTGGAATAAAATCCCAGTCCAGGTTAGGCAGAGTCCCTCATTGACTCTATTCAAGAGGAATCTTGATGAGTGGATGGGAGATCATAGGTTTAGAATCACTTCTGTGTCACTGTTAGACAGAGGCACAGTATACTGCATAGCAAAATAAATTTAAAATTATAAATGCCCTAGGGCAGATAGCCTAGTATGAACCTATGAACCTAAGATATAAGCTGTTTATTGAACATCACAGAATTAATATTCACTGTCTTTATTTCGGCTTATGAAATCCAGTTTAAAGCATCAAACTGAATGAATGCCACTTATATAAAGATGATTTTATCCTGAATAATTTGCCAATTACAGATTTCTAGTAACACTTATGGTTCCAGAAATATGAATATTTGTTTGAACTGTAAGGTGGTAACATTGTTTTCTAAAGACTCAAGCCACACCCACTGGGAGCTAAAGTGCACACTCAATAGAGCTTTACTGGGGGGAATGAGAGTGGGGTAGTTGGTCACCCATGAGTAATGCAATGAGATGAATGGCGTGGGACTCCAATAAGTCCAAGTATGAGTTATGGATTTTTACAAGGATATGATATGGGACTTTGTCTATGGAAATCTGGACATGGAGAAGTTCAGGCACATCATCATGTTTGACTAGTATCGAGGTGGCATTGTTGTTGGCATGGAGTAAACACCTCTACCTTTGCTTTCACCCTGTGCAATATCTTGTCTGAGTGTATGAAAGGCATTATGCCCTGTACTGCCAGCATACTCTCCATGGCTTTAAACCATGTCTCAGTAACTGCACATATGGCAATATTCTCCAGGGGAAGGAGAGCCTGGAGGGAGTGGAATTCTTATTTAAGCTTTTCGCATTAAGCAGCACACCTTTTTATTCACTTGGCTTAGTTTTGCTATATTGGGAGATTTGTCAGTTTGAAATTGCCTAAAAAGGCACTATGGGGAAGACAACATTTTAGTTAATATTCAAAACCTAAAAGGGGCAAGTGCATATCAACCTTGGCAAAGCAATATTGTATGTTGACCATATCCTACCATGCTGATAAATATTGTTACTCCTTGGACAGTAATCTAGTCTTTGACCACCATGTGTCTATAGTACCGAGGAAATCATTTTACGTTGTGGAACTTATAAACAAAAGTATAGCATCAATGTCCAAGAAAGTAAACAAATAAAAAAATGGCCCAGATACCATCGAAGAATCTTTCATGTCCAGGGGAGTCATTGTTCCACTGTATTTAAGATTCAACAGACCTATCATTGAGTAAAACGCCCCCTTTGGTACATACCTAATGAGGCACATCCAACAATTTGAGTGTCCACAGAGGTTCCTCACTAAAAGAATTCTGTGTATAAGTAGCATGTCCTATGAAGTCCACCTGAAGGCCCTATCCCTGTATTCTGTCTTCTACAGGCTGCTGAGAGGAGATCTAATCCTAGCAAGCAAGGCATTGTCAGACCTCCCCACACACCCTGATGGACCTCCTACATATCCACAAAACAGCACAAGAATTACCCATT
>NC_056728.1:1779292149-1779332149 GCF_019279795.1 Protopterus annectens | reverse complement strand
TTACCATCTCCATTATTTTTTTACAACATGAAAATTGACTTAGGGGTCTATATGACTCTGGGTTTGTTCTAATCCCCTTCCCCTTAAAGACAGGTTTAATAAGCATATGTCTCCAATATTGAGGAATCTTCCCATATTTATATGACCTAGTGAATAATAGATATAATGGTAACATAAGTTCTTGCTAAAGTGTTCTTAGGCCATTGTTACTAATTCCATTTCCTCCTTTGTGCTCTGTTTGGATCCAGTTTGTGCAGTTCTTTTTCAATATAATCTAATTTGATTCCAGTATCTACAGTTACCCAGATGTTACTAGTACAATTTATTTCCCCTTTTGTGGAGCCAAACTGTTTTGCATAAGATTTTGTAAATGTATCTATAATCTGTGTCTGAGAATAAATTTTATAATCCAAACACAGTTTATCAATTTGTGTGTCTTTACTCCTTCTACATCGTATGTATCTATAAAAAGTTTTCCTATTATGCTCCATATCTTTATATAAATTTTCTTAAAATTTTTCTTGATCTTGTCTCACACTGTGCTTAATCTGTGTCCAGCTTGTTTATTTCAGTTTTCAAAGTTGTAGTTTGACCTCTCTTCCATTTCTTATATTTTTGTATCTCACCTTAATCAAATATCTTGTTCTTGTGGAACTATATCCCCCTGATGTTGTATGCCTAGATCCTTATTTTAAAATTTTTTTGTATTGTTTGCACTCAAACAATTTCTCTTTCAAAACTTTTCACATTCCATCCACAGTTTTTTCACTGAACACCTCACTCCATTTAGTTTTACATAGTGACTATTTTGCTTCCATATAATATGTAATTAACCTTCTGTGCATTGGTTTAGATTTCAGTTTGGCAGAATTATCTAGGAACAAATTAACTTTTATAACCCCATGATCACTGCACATCAGCAGTGGTAAAACTTGACTTGAAGTAACAGTAACAGTAATTTCTTAGGGACACAAACAATGTCTAGTATGTTCCGTCCCCTGGTAGTTTTTTTTTTTATAATCTGAAGCAATTGTTGTTCTTCAATATACATTGTGAATAATTTCATTGCTAACATTGTTGAATCAATATTATTCCAGTCTGTTTCTGGTAAATTTTAATCCCCAGCTAATAATATTCTTCCCTCCTGTGTTTCATGCAAGAAATGTATGAATTCCTCTAGGTCATCTGCACTTGACTTTGGTGGTCTATGCACTCCAGCAATTGTTATATGTTCCAATATTGTCTTTATTGTCACAGTTACACAGTCTATAGTATTGGTGTTATCACTGAGCATGTAATAATTACTGGTTTCATAACTATCTTTAATCCCTATCATAACGCCTTCACCTGATTTTTTTTAGCATGTCTGTTACAGTAAAAACATTTAGGCTTAGTTTCCTGTGCCATTCTAAGGGGATCCAGTTCCTGTCAGCCTGGGGCAACATGCTGGATAGACCACACTGCTTTGTCAGAGATAGTCTTCACATAGCACCTCTAGGTTTTTTGGTTGCTGGTTAAGGCACTTGCCTCCCCATAATGCCTTTTTTTAGGGAAGGTTACAACAAAAAATTCCCAACGTGAAAATATCAAACAGAAAAAAACTAAGGGTCATGCTGTTAAATGCTAGGAGTTTAAACAGTAACTTCACTCTCTGAAAGCACTCCTCTCCCTTGATGTCTGTGCAATCACAGCAACCTGGCTCAAGGCTGCAGAACGTACCCTGGCCTTGCAAGGCTACAATGACTTTCACACTTTCAAACCACAAATTGAAGGTGTGGGAACCAAAGGAAGTGGAATATATATCTTCATAAAGATAATTAAACCTCTAGACTGGTTAGACAAGAAAATTTTATGGAGCTACTCCAAGTCCAAATTACCATGGGTAAGACTCCCTCTTCAAGTCATCATCAGTTACAGGTCCCCTTCCATGAACCAAGATGCCCATATTGCTTATTTAGACCTACTTGGGACAATTAAGGTATTACCTAACTCCCTAGTCATGGATGACTTCAGTTATCCTTCCCTTAATTGGGAAACTTATGAGTCCAAACTCACTTGCACAAAAGTTCCTGGACTTTAACTCAAATGCCCTGGAACAGATAGTGCACTGCTCCACAAGGAGCTCCAGTGTTCTAGACCTGGTCCTCAACAATATGAGTGACAGACGCAATACCTCAAGTATACAGCCTGCACTAGTTAAATCCAATCATAAACCAGTCATTTCTGAAGCAGCAATAGCACCATAACTCTCCCAAGCTCTGATGCTCTGTATGAACATCTACACAAATGTATAAACACAACCATGCTGGGTAGGATTAAAGTAAGATCCTCAAGGAAAAAATAAAACATCCTGGTGGATGTCTAGCATTAATGAATTATGCAATAAGTGAAAGAAGCTGCTGTCTAAAAATACAAGAGTGAGATCCCATACCTGGAAGACCACCCTCCTCAGCCTAAACAAGCAAATAAGACAACTTATAAATCTTCAAAGAGCAGCTATGAGAAAAAGTTAGCAACCATAGCCAAGGATACACATAAGGCTTTATTCAGCTATGTCCACATCCTGAAAGGTAGGACTCAGATGTGTGCTGAACTTATTGTGGATAGTATCACACACACTGACTCTGCAGAAATTGTAAGTCTGCTAGCAGACAGGTTTGGCAAAAATGTCACCACCTATCCCCCCCAAGCATACCACAAACTATGTCTTCATCATCTCCTCCTCCCTGCATCGCCAAAGAACAAGTCATCAATACTCTCTCCAAGGCTAAGAACACAACCTCCATGGGACCAGATGGCATTCTGGGCTGCATTCTTAATTTTTTAAAACAAGAGCTAGTTACTCCATTAGGTGCTTTATTCAACCACAGCCTAAGTACTGGCTTTGTCTCCTCTAAATGGAAGACAGCAACTGATATCCCCCTCCACAAGGGCTGCTTGGCAACAGACCTGGGTAACTATAGACCCATAAGATTATCCAGCTTCATCTGTAAGGCAATGGAATGACTTATCATGGACCTCATAAATAAGGATATAGGTGACCTCCAAACCCTGGATCTGTCCCAGTTCAGTTTTGTCAAGGGCATGGCATGTCTGTTAAACCTGGTGGATTTCTTTGAGGATGTGACCAGAGCCATAGACAAGGGCAAATCCATGCACACAGCCTATCTTGACTTGGCCAAGGCCTTTGACACAATCCCACATTCGGGTAATATTGACAAACTAACTCAGATGAATATCAACCCCTATGTTGTTAGGTGGGTTACAAACTGGCTCACAGATTGACAACACTCAGTAAAAGTGGGAGACTTTACCTCTGCCAGCAGATCTGTCACCAGTGGAGTCCCACCAGGGTCAGTGCTGGGCCCCCCTCTTGTTTGGTATATACATCTCAAAAGTCCTCGCCAAAAGAGAGGGGCTGTGGCTAACCAAGTTTGTGGATGAGTGCAAATAAGGTGCTATCATTAAATCCCCTAGTGATGTGAGTGTGCGTTTCGGCAAGTTGTAGTTCAAAAAGGGCTTACAGACCAATGATTGGTGCCAAAGCCATAGTCTTAAACTAAATGCTAAAAAATGCATCATCATTCCCTTTGGTAAAAACAATGTCCCTGCTGATTATAAAATAAACAATAATATCATAAGTACCAATTCAGTAGTGAGAGACTTGGGAGCACAAATTGACTGTGACCTCAACTCTGACCACCATGTGTCTACTGTGGTGAGGAAGACATTCTATGTCACTCATCTGATTAGCAAAGACATTGCCTCAAGAGCAAAAGAGATTATAACTCCCCTGTACTCATCCCTCAGCAGGTCTATTATTGAATATAATGCTCCCTTTGGTATGTACTGTTCTGGACACCTGCAGCAACTTGAGAGACTTCAGAGATTTCTAACTAAGAAAATTCATGGTCTCCAGCACATGTCTTTTCCAGACAGACTGAAGTCGCTGTTACTGTCCTCAGCAGCATATACACTACTTAGAGGTGACTTATGTCTGGTTTACAGGGGCTATCTGTAGCCCAAATCTAATAAAAATGCTGCACATACATAAGTCAAATGGGACTAGAGTCACCTGTTCCAGGAACCTTAGCCTAGCCTGTGACATAAACATATCTTGCTGGAGAAACAGATACAACTCTCAGAGGTCGCCACTCCTCTGGAACAGGCTTCCAATCCATATCAAGCAGAACACCTCCATGACTCTCTTTAAGCACAACCTGGATGACTGGATGGGAAACTATAAATTTCTGCTGGGGATTGCCCCAGTTTCTGTCCTGGACATGGGTAGTCTTTGCTAGAAAATCCTTGGACATAGAATATATCTCTCATCTAGTATTATATTGGGATTTAATGGCTAGTCTTGTAAAGACCCTCGGGTCAATAGCCTAGTAACATCCTAGGAACTTATATGTATAGACACACATTCACACATATACACATCATTCAGATAAATTGTGAATTTGTGCAGAAACCACATAATACTTTACAAGAAACCTCATCATGATAGATGTCCAGGTTAAATGATTTTTTTGAATAAAAATGGCGCTCTCTACATAATCATGTATAATGTTTGAGGTGCCGATCAGTAAAATAACCTGATGATATTAATCAATTTTTAGCTGTTGACACTTGTATGAAATTATAAGGACTGTTTACGTATGAAATCTCATTAATTGAAAATAAATGTGATTGAACTTCTGTCAACAGACTATAGAATGAGATTCAGAAATCTTTTCCATGAACATGAAACCCTAATATAGCTGTTTTTCTCCTCCACTTAAGGCTTTCCAGTTGGTGAACTACACCAGCACTGAGGGTTCCTGCTTCTGGGGTGTCTTAGAACAGAGGACAGTCTTGCGAGCTGAGCTGCCTGATAATGGGGCAGTCTTGAGGAGTAGCTAATGCTTTTTAGACGTGATCTCAGCCCAAAATACTACTAAAATTTCAGTATTGGAAAAGAAACTTAGCATCATCAAAAGACAAGGGTAACCCAGTCACTCATATGAAAGCAGTTGTGGTGTAAGTAAGTACAATAAAGACATGGGGTGGGGGCTGTGTTAGTGTGTGTGTGTGGATGTATGTGTGCATGTCTGTAGTAGCAAGGATGAAGCTACATGAATATGAATGTGAATGTGCATGTGTGTGTGTGTGTGTGTGTGTGTGTGTGTGTGTGTGTGTGTGTGTCTCTGTATCGGGTACCGTTGCCAAAGCAAAGTATATGCTTAGTGCTTCCTATTATGAAACTGAGAGGAATGGGAATGAACCAGTAGTGAGATGTCTCTCATCAATGTCATGGCAGTCTCTAAATCACATTTTTGTCAGTGTCAAGGTAATTGAGCAGTCTGTGGTAGGCAACTAGTGAGAAAAGTAAATTTTTCTCTAAATCATAGACATTGTATCCGTATTCAAATAGAAATATGAGTTCATTGAAATAATAAGCTTCTCAGAAGAAAACTAACCACATTTCGTATGAATAAAATATCTAGTTGTAGCAAAATATTGTCTTATTCTCAAAAGGATACTTTGGCATTACAACTATAACTGTGTGAGGATAAGGTAGGGTTAAAGAGTTTTATTATTATTCTTATTAAAATTAACAATCTATCATGGATTTATGTATGTAATTCAGCTTTTGATGGCAACACTTTGCAAGTTTAGGTTTCCCATAGCTGAGATAGGAATAAGAATAATATGGATACATTGTCAAAATTAAGGAAAAAAAATCCAACCCCCAAAATATTATAACATCAATTAAATATTGCAAATGTTTCCTGAGAGCTACAATATGCAGGTTGTCAGAAACACAGAAATAAATATCCTGTGGGAGTCATAAACAATCATGTAGGGTTTTTGCAAATCCAACATGATGGTTACGTATTAGTGAGATGCACAGCAGTGCTAATGACATATGTATGCCGCTCATCATGCTTACACGAATACAAGCACATTGTTGTGGCCAATAACAGTGTTGTTGGCCAGAAAAACGTGTTGAGCAGGACCACGAGCCCATACAGTAAACAAACAAGCTTGGCTATGGGCAAACCTGTTAAGCATGCTTGTGCACACAGCGTGAGGAATTACAAAAGGCAAATAAAGCAAGCTGTACACAGGAATGTAAAGTGTACTGAGTGCAATGTGCACATAAATTAAACATTAATACAGAAATAAGTAACACGGGAAAGGAAATGGCAAAGGCAATGGCAATACATGGGTTACCAGACAGAAAAAGTGTACTGAGGACAATGTGCACAGAAATCAAAGAGATGCATACAGAAATATGTAACATGGGAGGGTAAATGCTCACATTCTAGTAAGATAATATATGTGAAGGTGCTTTTGTCAGAAAGACAATTTTGCAATATAAAACTTTTGCAATATGTATATGATAATAATTAATGGTGGTCACACTTCCTGAGCAAACATAGGTAAATAAAAGCAGACAAAGTATTATTGGATGTGACAGTTACACAAATTAACTTTATAAGAGAGAGGAATTACATGACATATGAATGCTATTGACAAGTTGACACTTTGCAAGTACAGTATATACAGTACATTATGGGATATTTGTACAGTGTGCATTTTGTCAATATAACGTGTTGATAACTAGGAATGGCTCAGAAGCCAAAATATTTTTTGCAAGAACCAAACCCATCCATCAGTGTTAACACTGACCTGTGTATGCCACAGAAACAGGCCTAAAATATATACAAGGGGTATCACCCTTGAAGGGGATTATGCACTTCAATAGTCTAATGGTTATATATCCCATGTTTAGGTGTGTGTGGTGTTACAAATGTGGAGTAGATTGTGATATATATATAATACCCTTGCATAAGGCACTCCTACCTGACACAGTTATTGTGCAGACAGATAAGAACAGATGCAAACACCACACTATGATGCAGTGTATTCCCCAGCATACCTCTCAGCTGTATACGTTTTTGCATAATGTCCAGATTTTTGTCTCAAATTTTTGGTGAGTTCCCCTGTTAATCTGTCCCTTTCTGGCAAATAGCTGAGGATTGAAGTCATTAAATAATGACAAACTTTTGAGTTTAAGACACCACATCATTTGGAAAATTAATGCTAATGTAAATCCTATTATTCCATCAACTTTCTAAGTTTGTAAGGGCAATATTTAAAATCTGTCCCTATTTGTCTCCACATCATTTTAGGCTTTGTCTAGATATTTTACTCTAAGAGGTTGAGAGGTATGTTCCCCAGAGATGTGTATTGTCAGCATTAGCAACAGCAGGTAACAACAGACATTGTGATAAACAAATGAAACCTATGTATGAATTAAGAAGGGATCCCTGATAATAAATATCATATCAGCATGTAAGACTGATGGCAATTAATTGAGTATGCTCATATGCACACAGTTGTGATCAGTCCAATATCAATGTTTCATGGTCAAGGAAGGTTTCTCTGTATAAACAGAGAACCAAGGAAAACCAATAAAATCCACAGAAACCAAGCTCGGATGGAAGGTAAGGAAGCCAAAACACACTCTGTTAAGCTGTAATAGCACACTTTATTAACCAGCACACCACACGATCACAATGCAGAATCAGAGTTTACCTAGGTTTCATCCACCATATAGGACTTCTTCCGAACAACTAATTGATAATAACCCACCCTTTTATATCTTAATAAATTAGTATTTTCCCACACCAATAATTAATTCATTACCTAATAACTTTAAAAAGATAATTAATAATTATTTAAAACATAAATGATTCATAAAATACATGAATTTATTAACATAATTCATGTTCAATTATTCTTTAAGCTATAAAATGTTTCAATTTTAAAACTGGGGCAATGCTGATATATTCATTAATACCGGGAAAACTAGTGGCGTCCAACTTTAATTGCCATTCCAGTTCGGCTACTTCTAGATGGGCATCTATAACTCTACCCTGTCCATCTTTAATTAATTGTTGTATTACACAAAATTGAAAAGTATGTCCATGATACTGAGCTATATGCCTAGCTAATGCATTTGTCATTATATAAAATGCCAAACATGACTGGCACTTAGCCAGATATACAACATTAGAGGAACTACAATTGAAATGCCCTTTAATTCCAATATATTCACCATTGACGGAAATGTTGGTCACAGTAGTCATTATAAACTTACAAACATTCCACATTTGTAATTCCCTTTTTGTCTATTACTAGCCTTATTTATGTCATTTTGACTCATTTGCAATAATTCTTTAGAAGACCTATCCTTCCTAAAAACAATTTTGGGAATGTTATCCATTCTATCACTGATATTTTTGTCAAACTGCAGCGTGTTCCAATTTTTCATAATTAAGTTGGTTATCCATTTAGCATCTAAATTATAGGTTGTTACAAATACTAATTTATCACCTAAACCATCTTTAAGTGGATAAACCATCTTTTTATATTAAGATATAAAAGAGTGGGTTTTTAACAATTAGTTGTTCTGAAGAAGTCCTCTATGGTGGATGAAACCTAGGTAAACTCTGATTCTGCATTGTGATCGTGTGGTGTGCTGATTAATAAAGTGTGTTATTACAGCTTAACAGAGTGTGTTTTGGCTTCCTTATCTTGCATCCGAGCTTGGTTTCTGTGGATTTTAAAGGTTTCTTTGTATGTCTGTACACATATCACCCAAAACTTGGAGCATAGCACTTTCAACATGACATTCGTAGAACAAATGTCTACTTCCATGAAATCCAAAGCTACATTAATGTGTCCGTGCGACATATCAAGGGATAAGACTGACATGATGCAATGGTTATTGTGTGATGTCAGTACATTCAAACAGAATGAAACTCTATGCTAAAATTGAACATCAAGCTATATAACTCCTCCAAATAACAATAAGGCTATTAATCACATTTGCCACTGTGAACTGTTATTACAACTGTTGAACTCCATCATGTGTATGATTCAAGGAATATGTGCCCCTGTAAATACTTAGAAAACATCTTGCTGTATGTCAGACAACATTGCCTGATGCTAGCTATACCTGGACACATCAGTGGACCCCTGCTGTTGTCACTGTGATGGTAGAACAACAGTTATGTACACTGTGGATATAATCCTTTATTGGAACACATAGATCATAGGTTCATACTTCAGTACTAAGCTAACTGCCCTTGCGAGCCATTTTAAGCTTAACCAGTTATCCCTTGTGAGACTCAAACCCTGCACCTTGTGTTTGTAAGGCAAACACCTTAGCCATTAAGCCACCTTCTCAAGCCTTTGCTCCCAACATGCTTAACTTAGACAACATACATTACATCATCCCATGTCCTCAGTCTTGAGGATGTGCTTCACTACAACAGGGTGGAAAGACAATCTATTTAAATAGCAGCATCAGTCTTCAATATAGTCTTTCCAAATGAAATGAAGAATAAACACTTGTAAAAGAAAATAACATCTACACATGAACACAGCACTTGTGGGTGACAACACTGTTAACAACATGTATACTGACTGTAAGCAGCGACATCAGGATTTGAGCTTTGTAGCTAACATCCAAAGCAAATGAAGGTTTGCTGAAACACAAGCACAGCTACATATTTATTTGATGACTCTGACACTGCATATTTCAATGGATGACATCATATTTGTGTATTACTTGCATGTCTCTGCTAAAAGTTATTTCACAGCATACGCACACTGTACAGATATACCTCAGAAATGTATTTACAGCCTGTTCTGCACAGTAAAAGGAAGAAACACATAATCAAAGATGACTGTCATTCCTGTATTTCAACTCCTTACCTACTGACTGGCAAAATCTAAAAACAAATGTATTATATGAATGCACCATAGGAAAAGTCTGATTGCTTGTGAGCCATACTGCATGTTTGAAAGGATGACATCAGCTATATCATGCCAGAGATATGTGTGTGCAAAAATGACTTGTACAGCTATGTGGACCTCTAAATGTTGTCAATACAGTAAGAGGTGCAATGCATTCACATACATACAGTCAGTATTGACTGAAACAATCTACAAGAAAGTGTAATATACACATGTGCCACAGGTAAAGTCCAATTTTAGTGGTGTGCGAGTACATTATTGAAATGATGACCTCATCAGAGTGTTGCACACGGTATGCATTTGTGGACAAGGCGAAAAGGGGATGTAGGATTGATACGGCCATGTAAATAATTCTCATGAGTGGGAGTCAACTTAGAGCACCTGTCGAATTACAATACTTGGCACATACATTTCTGGAATTACACATTGCAAAAAGCTAGTTGACCAAAGTGGGAATCAAACCTAAGGAAAAAATAATTAATTAATTGTGCCACTGAAACAGTTACACAGCAGGTGGATGTTCTCCACTCAGTACTGTACAGAGTGCTGACATTTGTTCATTGCCTCTGAGCCTACTTGTGCTACAGAAGGCTTCCCAAATAAAAATCTTCACTTTATTTCCTTTAGCAGGTAATCTTGATTGCACACTGCTCAGCAGCAATCAGCTGCACAAGGCAAAACAGGGAAAAAAGCATATGATGTTCTGATGAAACTAAGTCATACACCTATTGTAATTTCCTCATTCCATTCACACTGTATGGATTTGAACCTCAGAGCAACTCTGTTAAGGGGCCAAAGCCAATGCATTTAGAGATTCTTCCAGAGAAACAGGTATACAGAATGTGCACATCACTCTCTCATTAGAAATGCTGACCAATGGTGCCAAAACTGTTTGCACTAGCAGAGATTAAAGAAATGAAATTGTTCACT
The DNA here is from genome assembly GCF_019279795.1 of Protopterus annectens. Lineage (NCBI taxonomy): Eukaryota > Metazoa > Chordata > Ceratodontiformes > Protopteridae > Protopterus > Protopterus annectens. Next base: position 1,779,321,403 of record NC_056728.1, on the reverse strand, counting down.
CTTTCCTTCCCCTGCAAGCCCTGTTTGCACTTTGCTAAGCGGTGCAGAAATTGGGCAAAAAAAAGCTTAAATAACAATTTATATTACACACAACAAAACTAAAGCTGCATTTTCAGATCTACTGCAAACATTCCAGGCATCATGGGGCTTCAAGCTGTATTTGAACCCTGCATCCTCTTTCTTGTTTCTTTAATATTAATAATTTTATTTAACCTGTGTGCAATAATAATACTTAGATGTGATGTAAAGTTTCTTCTCTTATTGCTGTTCAGAGTATTATAGCAAAGCATACCTGTGCCAGTCTAAAATGTGCTACTGATGGCATGCTGATTTAAATGTCTCAGTTTGTACCTTGGGCAGTGGACTCTCATCCACTGTTTCAAAATACTGCAAGTCACGATGCGTTTTGCCAAAATCCACACAAATGAGGAACACAAACACAAAAACATGTCAGCAATAACAAGTATCATGGAATAATAATGAAAAGGCAGGATGTGAAGTTTCCTAGATGTGTGTGTGTGTTGCAACCTGATCATATGCTCAGAAAATATGCATCAAGGGGGGCGGAGCCTAATGGCTAACTGAGAGCAGCTTGATTTTGAGCAATTCATACTCATACTAGAAAATACAGGAAAAACTAAATATATTTAAAAAAATTTGGGTAAATATTGAAGATGAAGTAATTTATAACAAAACTACCAATTTTGAAGAAAAAATTCAGAAATTTTCCTGTCAAATACTACAGAGGACATTCCAAACTGTTTGAAGATGAGTAACTCCAAGAATTCACACTCAGACTCTATTATAAAAAAAGAGATGCAACAGATATCTGCTACTTTGCTGGACTTATCGCTAAAAATGGACAGATTTACTGAAAATCTAGAAAGTCTTAAGGATAACTGCCAAAAACAAACAGAAGTTTTTAAAGAAATCTTGCAACAGCAACAAATAAAAATATCAGTCTTTGAGACATTTAAGTGATGTTGATGGGAGGTTAAAAGAAAGTGAACTACATACTCAGTTTCTGCTACAACAGAACACTTGGTTAATAAATAAAGTTGATGATATAGAGAATAGAGAAAGAAGGACAAACATAAGGATTTTTGGTCTCCCAGAGAAATCCGAAGGTGACGACATTACCTCATTCTTGAACTCTTGGTTTCCTGAAGTTCTCGGACTAAAAGAAGGCTTATCTTATGGGATAGAAAGGGCACACAGAGCTATCGGTAAGCCACTTTCTATTTCTTCTAAACCAGCTCCAAGATCCATAGTAGTTAAATTTCTTTCTTTTATGGACAAAGAGCTTATACTGAGATCTGCATGGAGGAAAAGTCCTGTTATGTATAAACAGTCATTATTAAGATTTGATAATGACTATTCAACAAGAGTTCTGGATATAAGGAAGAAAACATGGCCATTAGTAAAACTTTTAAAACAACATAAAATCAAAGTGCAGCTCTCTTATCCAGCCAAAATAAGAATCCAATACAACAACGACATGAGAACATTCAACAGCATAGAGGAAGCCACATCTTTCATAAAGAATAATAACATAATTCCACTACCTGAAGAAATGGACTGGTTAAATTCATCTTCTTTAAAAAGGGCTCCAGGAAAAAATATTTGGTCGGAGGCAAGAGAAAAAAAGAAACAAAAGACTGACAAAAAGAACTCTGATGATACTATTTCTCTCAAAGTATCAACCAAGGTATGATTATAATATATTAAAACTAAACTCTTTAATACACTAGTATAAAGCAGTTTTTTTTTTCTTTTTTCTTTTCTTACTTAATTGTTTAGTTTAATATAATACTTAAATTTTAGTACTAATTAATAACTTACTAAAGCCCTGAAGTATATATTTATTCTCTAAATACTTGAAAACAATAACCAATGAAGTCTACTAGACATTCTTTTTATTTTGTCACTAAGCTTTTAATATAAACTGACCTTTTAAATGGTCTTCTCTATACAACTACTTAATTGATAAATTAAGGCACTTTCAATGCCTGAATAAATATTATCATTTTTAGTAATCACATTTATGTTATTTAAAAGTGCACATTCAAAATTCATTGATTTAATTTGATGTAGAGTATTGTGATAAAAATGTTATACAATAGACTCACTCATGAACATTTTAGATGTATTCAGTATATTACTGTATTATTTGAAAGTAAAAAAACATCCACGAGCCTTCTGCTCAGTTATTTTTAGTTTCCTTACCTAAAAAGTTGTTCACCACTTCATACACTGCAAGTGATATATCTAACTGTACATAGATGTAATTTAAGTTACTGGCCAGAAGATGGCGTGTAAATACACACTATTGCAGAGTTTTCCTCTTTAACACTGCTGTTTCTTCTCTATACAAGTATTTGGTTACTAGAATAGTGCAAAATAATAATTTATTTAAAAGTGCACATTCAAAATTCATTGATTTAATTTGATGTAGAGTATTGTGATAAAAATGTTATACAATAGAATCACTCATGGACATTTTAGATGTATTCAGTATATTACTGTATTATTTGAAAGTAAAAAAACATCCACAAGCCTTCTGCTCAGTTATTTTTAGTTTCCTTATCTAAAAAGCTGTTCACCACTTCACACATAGCAGGTGACATATTTAACTGTACATAGATGTAATTTAAGTTACTGGCCAGAAGATGGCGTGTAAATACACACTATTGCAGAGTTTTCCTCTTTAACACTGCTGTTTCTTCTCTATAAAAGTATTTGGTTACTAGAACAGTGCAATATAATAATTTATTCAAAAGTGCACATTCAAAATTCATTGATTTAATTTGATGTAGAGTATTGTGATGAAAATGTTATACAATAGAATCACTCATGAACATTTTAGATGTATTCAGTATATTACTGTATTATTTGAAAGTAAAAAAAAAAAAAACATCCACGAGCCTTCTGCTCAGTTATTTTTAGTTTCCTTATCTAAAAAGTTGTTCACCGCTTCATACATAGCACACGATATATCTAACTGTACATAGATGTAATTTAAGTTACTAGCCAGAAGATGGCATGTAAATACACACTATTGCAGAGTTTTCCTCTTTAACACTGCTGTTTCTTCCCTATACAAGTATTTGGTTACTAGAATAATGCGCTATCATTGCCTGAATAAATATTGTTGTTCTTGGTGAATGCTTTTATGTAGCTTAGAGGTACACATTTACAATTTGTTAATTTGAATTAATGTAAAGTATATTAATGAAAATATTATAAAATGGAACCACTCGTGAACATTTTGGGAAGCATCTAGAACATTAATGTATTATCTGAGGGTGGGCAGTATTCATGAGCCTTCTGCTCGGCTTTTTCAGTTTTTTTGTCTGAAAAGTTGTTCACCGTCCACATTCATAAGCACGCGATATATCCTAGCGTGTTTAGATGCAATTTAAGTTACTGATCACAAGATGGCGTGTAAATACGCACTATCGCAGAGTTCTTTCCTTAACACCGCTGTTTTGATTACAGTAAAGGAAGCGTTTGCTTCAATTATTTTCACACTTCATAAATATTCTTTCATATTTTATTAAAAATTTTATGGTTTATTATCAATCTCAGCTAATATCTCATGCAAGTATAGCGCTAGATCTGCTTTGAAGACAGCGCTATTATAACAAGAAAGATAGTGAATCATTTAAATACTGTTGTGTCTTAATGGGTGAGTGTCTTTTAAAAGTATAATACATGCGCTCTGTGAACACATCTAACCGACACTGTGTTAGATAAGTTACTTATAGTTATTAAGTTATATAGAAATGGAAGAAGAGGGAAAGAAGAGGGAAGGTGAAGAAAAAGTAAAAAAAAAAAAAAAAAAAAAAAATTATACTTTCATTTATCTAAAGATTGCTTTATCATACTTGTTATTGTATAAAAGAAGTACTATACGTAAAATGTTTATTATAAATGATTAGTTATGGGACAAGAGTGCTATTGCACCATTATCAAGGTAGATTTCCTTTGCAAGTATAATTCTAATTTTGACCTTTCTCCTTTCTGTTTTATAGTTTTAACATATAAGTCGAGACCTTTTACTAGTTACCAGACGCTCACTACATTTGTGATAAGCAGAAGACAATATCTGATATGTGTGATCTTTAAATTGAACTTAATAGAGAAAATCTTATGAATAATAATTTACTAATAACAGAACTACAAAATATTACATTTAAGTAATTTAGGAGTGAAATCTTTTACACATTTTATTAATTTTAGATTGTGGAATTATCAGAGTTATAAAACTGACATTAATTGAAGAATGAGAAAATGCTTTAATGTAAAGCACTATAAATATTGCTTTAATTCTAACTGTTATTATATTAAATCTTATAAATGAATATTATTATTAGTAAGGACTTTAATTGGTTTTGATAAGTGGTTAGCTATATGTCAATTAACTTCACTATACTGATGTAATACCTTATATAGATCTAAAAATATTAAAAAAATCTCTTTTATTTTAAATAGTATCTATCTATCATACTCACTCTACTTCTTTTTATTATTAATAACAATGTTAAATATCACTAATGAACATTAACGATCTGACATTTGCTAATATATTATCTACAATTGGTAATTTGCAAAAATTTCATAATATTAATGAAAAATGAACATCTAATATATTGTTAAAGTAATTAACAAATGTTTTATTTAAAATTGTTTGCAATTTGAAATAATATCTCATTTTAGAATCTAATTAGTAATGAACAAAACTTCACAGACTAGGCATATATGTTATATACATAATAAGTGTATCTTGTTCTCTGGTTTTAGTTTTCATTTTTTTGAGGAGCTCAATTTAAAGCAACATTTCCTCATTAATGCAACTATTATTATTGAGGGTAAATCTGTTTGAACTTTTAAGTCCAAACAGATATGAGGTGCTAGACACTTCATGTTTGGGATTTAGAATGGTAAAATCATTAATTGTTTATTCAAAATATGTTAAAGCAATGCTTTTCAGCTTTTTTCATTTTTCAGTGGTCCAATTTGAAACTTTTTTTAAGCATAAATAGAAATAAATATATTCATATCAAAATAACTTTTAAAAGAAAGGATAAATCTAATACTCAAAACACATTAATTTCCAAGGTAAAACAAAATTTCAAGAACAAACAATCCAAAAGTACAAATAAATACTTAAAAAAATGACAGACACAACTTTATTATCTATAAATATTAATGGTTTAAATAATTCCATAAAAAGGTTGAATTTTCTAAGATATTTGAAATTACAAAAAGCACAAATCATATTTATACAAGAATCTCATTTTAAAAGAGATGATAATTTCACATGGAAACCTAGTGACTATCTAATTCTTTCTCACTCCCTATACAAAAAAAAAAACAAGAGGGGTTATAATTTTATGGAAAAAAAGTGTAGTTATTCCTCAGATCATTTACAAACATGAAGATAAAAAGGGTTAATATCAATTGTAATAATAAAATATCAAAATAGAATTTGGACTTTAATAAATATTTACTGGATTCCTGGAATAGGATTGTCTATGGTTAAAAAACACATAGAATTAATTAACAAAGTAAATAAAGGTATGATAATAATGGGGGGTGATTTCAATTGTATTCTAGATAACTCTGAAACAACTAATAAAAGAAAGTTACGTCTCACACCCGTAAGTAAATATTTCAAGAGATGGTTAGAAAGCTTAAATCTAATAGATACATTTAATTTTAAAGATTTTAACTCATTAAGTTACACACATAGCGATTATTACTTTAATACTAAAACAAGAATAGATAAAATATTGGTCTCCTCTGATTTAAACAGTAGGATAATAACATTTTCTATTATTCCATATCCCCTCTCAGACCATAATGTCTTAATTCTTAAAGTACAAATTGATTTCAAAAGATTAAACATTATAACTAGAATACCAGCTTACATCCTTAAATTAAAAGAGTTTAAACCTTGGCTAGATTCATAAATCAAATATTTCTTAGAAACAAATCCTATTAACGATACAAATAATATAATAACTTGGGATACACTTAAGGCTTTTTTGTATGGCAAGATTATAGGATGGTTTAAAAATAAAACAAAGGAATGGAATCTGAATTACACAACATACAAAAACGAATAACAGAAATAAATACAAGTTCTTATAATGTAATAGATTCTCAGGAAAAAAAAAGAAATTATAGATTTAAATAAAAAAAATACAGCGAATTCCTCACTCATAAAACAAATCTAGCTTTGGAAAAACTAAAATTTGCTTCAATTTCAACTTCTCCAAAACACTTACATAATCTAGCAATGAGAATTAAAAAGCAGAACTTAGAAAATAACATCATAAATATAATACATGAAGGAAAAGGGAAAAAAGGTATCTGATGTGAATGATATTCTTGAAGCTTTTAAGTTCTATTATGCTAAGCATTATGGAAATAATGATAATAATATTTCATTTTCAGATCAGAAATGTAATAGTTCCTTAATAAAAAAAAAACTACCTGACCAATTAAAAGTAGAAATGGACAAGCATATCTCCATAAAAGAAATAAAAGATATAATTAAAGTAAGTAAAAACAACAAATCACCAGGAATGGATGGAATAATAATGGAATTATATAAAATTCTTCCAAATTCCACAATTTCTCTACTTCATAACATGCTAAATGATATTCAAACTCAAATGATTACTCCACCATCCTGGAAATATTCACTAGTTACCCCTATAAAAAAGATAAAAGCGATCCATCCCAATGTAGCTCATATAGACCTATCTTTCTGCTTAATAATGATTATAAAATCTTTATGTCTATCTTAGTAAATAGAATTAAGGAATCCCTGACTAAAGTCATAAATGAAGACCAAACAGGCTTTATATTTGGAAGACACACATATGACAATATTCAGAGAATTTTAACCATTATAGAAGCTTTGAACAGAGACAGTTCAGAAGCTCTTATAATCACATTAGATATAGAGAAAGCATTTGATTCGGTAAACTGGAAGTATCTATTTAAAATTTTGGAACTTTTTGAATTCCCATTAAACTTTATAAATTTAATAAAGAATATATATAAAGATAACCTGGCCTATGTAAAATTAGGCCCATTTACCTCGGAAGCTTTCAAAATAACTAAGGGTTCTAAGCAAGGTTGCCCTATGTTTCCCATACTGTTTGCCCTGGCGATAGAATTATTTGTCTGCAATCAATAAGTGATCTAAAAATAGAAGGAATTAACTTTTACAATAAATTTAATTCTAAAATCATGTTATTTGCTGATGATATATTGCTGACTTTAAGACCGAATAAAGAGTCCATGCAAGAATTAGAGAAACAAGTAGAAGAATTTTTTTCCATTTCAGGTCTTTGTTTCAATAAATCCAAATCAAAACATATACTTCTAAATAAAATAGATGACTTGCATCTGAATAAATATCAAATAATTGGAGAAAAGGTTTCTTCACTAGAATATCTAGGAATTCTTATATCTGAGAACATAGATACTACCATGACCTTAAATTATAATAAAATCCAAAATTTAATTCAAAAACAAGTTAATAGCTGGAATAAATTAATGTTAAACTTGGAACATAGGTTACAGTTAATAAAAATTATATTACTACCACAAATAAACGATTTAGCATTAGCAATCCCTATTTTACCAGATAGAAAAGTTATAAAGACAATACAGAAACTTTTAATGGATTTTCTTTGGTATCCAAAAAAGAATAGAATTGCTTTCTCACATCATATTAGACCCTGGGACTTGGGAGGAATTAAATCTCCAGACATAGAAACGTATATTAAAGCTTCCATCATTAAACTTATACTAAATTGGGTAAATCCAAATTATTCATCCTCATGGAAAATTTTACATTTAACTTTCTTCTTAAATGAAACAAAATATTAAAAATATGGATTTGGAGAATTATAATAACATATTTTGGCATGTACTATGTAATAGCTTACAAAATAAAACAACAAAGCCCACTAATTTATCATATCTGAATAATATTTATAATCTATTTAGAAAATTTATAATTACAAATCCAGACATAAAATTATGGTTCGAACTCTTAATACCATTTAAAACATCAAAGAATTTTAAAGAAAAAATCCAAGAAAAATACTCATTAATTGGGAATCCAAAACTTTATTTACTGGTTTCAATGCTTAAATAATCACAGTACTTTAACCACCCAACAAGTAATAAATGAGTTTAGTATATTTGAAATAGACAGAACAGAACTTCAAAAATACTACAATATGCAAGTGATTTATGTGGAATTATTAATGATTCAAACTTTAATACTATACCTAAGTTCATAAAATATATGCAAGAATTGATTTATGGAAATCATAATAAGCTAATTTCTATATCTAAATTATACAAAATTTTAATAGTGTATAAAACCAAAATAGGTCAAAATGTTGTGAACATTTTAACAAAGGGCTTGACAATAAATCTATCATCTGAAGGTATGAATGACCTTTTGTTGTCAGTTAAGCTAACATCAAACTTCCAGATATAGAAAATCTTCACATGGAAATATTTACATAGAGCCTTTTATACACCATATAAAATAGCCAAATTTGATCCTGCCCAAAAGCCCACATGCTGGAGATGTACTGTAAACTGCGAGGCAGATTGGATACATATATTTTATGATTGCATTAAAAAATTCTGGGACGATATTAATAGATTTCTTCAAGCCATTTATAATGATAAATTTGTTCTAACAAAATCTTTAATTTTTTTGAACGTAGATGACTCAGTAACTATGAGTAAAAGTGATCAATATCTTTTATGGTCTATTCTGGCTGTAGCCAGAAAATGTATAACAAGAAAATGGAAATCCACTGTCCCTCCAAGTTATGAAGACTTCATATCTCTATTAAAGGAATCTGCACAAAAAGAAATAAAAGTCAAAGAAGAAAGAATTTTTCCCAGATGTTGGACAGACAATCCTTGGAATAAAATCTTAATACTTATAGACACATTACAAAAGGATAGAATTTCTTCTACATGAAATTGAAATGTCATAAACTAAGATGGACTTATGTGAATATATGCCAGTAAAGGTTATACTAGTTCTATGAGATTATTCCTCTTTATAACCTTATTGGTTAATCCTTTTCATTGGACCACCTGTAAATATTGTACATATTGCTATAGTTATTAACTATTTTCTTTTATTTTGAATTGTAATTTAAATTTACTGTATCATAATTTGTCTACAAACAAAAAAAATTATTTAGCAAAAAAAAAAGAAAATATGCATCAACTCGGTCAGACAACACACCATCTGGGATTGAACCCTCAACTCAGTACAATAACAGCATACACTTTGTTGTGTTTCTTATCCCTCTTCGACATTAACACAGGACCAGAAAATGTTCTTTCTCACTTGCTTGAACATGTCTAGATCAATGTGATGTCGATGAATGCTTTACACTAAACTTTGAAATCATAATGAACTAATCTTATAAAATAAGATAAATGGCAAGTGTGAACATTATATAAGCACTTTCATACATGACAAATGGGTGAACTTCTTCAGACAATTTTAAAATTTATATATATATATATATATATAAACCTTAAAATACTTATAAAAATAAAAGTTCACAGTTATTAATCCATATATCATAAATATAATACTCAAGATTATTACTTTTTATCATCTTTCTAAAGATTTAAGTTTCAGAACACATTTTAAAGAGCATTGGTCATTTAACCCTGGATAAACATAAGCATTGGTATTTAGTTGCCAAAATAATTCTCTCTCATCAAGTTTAAGTGCCTCTCCTAGGATTAATGGCAACCTGCTTAATAACAGAAAAAAGAAACTCATGCCCACTATTCTCTCAGATATGTCTAGGAAGGGCATTATTGGGGTTGTCTCTGTTAATTACTGCTAGTTACTTGGAGGAGATTGTTCCACAAATTACTGCATTATTTCATAAGTTATGTTTGACTCTTCACAAACTGCTTACATATTCATATTTTGAATATATTTCAATATGCACTGGAATAATTATTTTGCAGTGTATGCAATTTTAAAAATTCACTGCTGGTATACTGCATATATGTCAGTTTTTGCTGTGCTTTCCAAGTTAGTATGGTTACTTTGCAGTTTTGAGTTACCATTTGCCATGGCATGACTGCTTCAACCATGCGGGTGACTCATTGGATAGGATAAGTGACACACTGGATCGCGCAGTATCTGTGATGGAATATCTGCTGGCGGAGGCCAGCATCCACATATCTTTAGAGCCACAACATCGTCTGGTGTTAACTGACTTGGCCATTCTGGATCCCCCTCCTGTACTGGCATTCCTTCCACTGCTCTGTCAGTGAGTAGGGTGTCCACATCCATGCATGCTAAGCCATAGGGTCATGGTCCTGGATGTAGTTGTGAAGAGAGCTTGTCCAGTGGACATCATTCATGTTCAGGCAGCATCCCCACATTGAACCAATAATGTGGAAGTGACAGTACAACTCCTGGCAGAGGCAGTCAATGTGGTAGGGAGCAGAAATACTGAACAGACAGCTCTACCATGCACAGGTCACACCTGTCCCACATGGCAGGACTCAGTGCTAGCATAAAGCTTGCTTGTGTTCATGCAGACACACACATGTTATATAAAAACTGCTCATGCTGAACTGCACACGTGCAAGGTAAAAAACATTACCATTGTTGTAATATGTCTTTTGTTATATGGCCCTGAGATATTTCATACATTAATGAATGTTCTGTGTTTCTTACTCACACACAATCACTACTTTGGTGTCACCCTTGACCTACTGCACCCTACCATGTGAAAATGATGAAGACTGTTCCATGGGCTATATTCATTTGGGTTTGACTTAGGGTTGCGTATTTGTGCAGTGCACAAAGTGGGTAGGTACAAGACAGACAGTATGCAGGTAGTTTATCTTCTTACACATTTAATCGCATGCTATAGGTTCCTCACTTACCTTGACATTACTGCAGTTATGAGTCATGTCCTTTGGGGCTGTCTCTGTCTGATGCTAGCCATACACAGACATTACATGGGTAAATGCAGTTTGTGGACATTGGATGGCATATGTGTTAGTGATGATAACTGCTTGGGTTGCCTGCAGATAAATTGAGGATGATCTCTCAGGCATTACATACAACCTAATTGAGTGGAACCCCTTCCTGTTGATGTATGCCCTTCCCTGTTCACCAGATGGGGCATTTATTTCTCTGTGAGTGCAGGGAAGTGTGCTACAGCATAGAATTACTGCATTGCTCCTACTCTCTCCTCTGGTATGTATGGTCAATAGATGTACTCCCTTGCATGTTGCTACATAGCATTAAGATGTTGGGGAAATATTCTGGAGGCTGAGGCTTGTGACATTCCTTGTATATCCCCTGTTTTTCTCTGGAATATACAGTAGCCAATATTCTTATTGCTGCACATACCTCAGTTTCCACTGGCATGAGTTCTCCTTGATTTCCCCTGGGTCTGCAGTGAGGGCAGCACAGTTTGCAGAATTCCTGTGGTGTTTCCCTATCAACCCTATATTGATCTACTATTTCAATATCATGCAATCTATGATGTGTTAAATAGGGTCTGAACACACTTCTTCTCCATGGATGAGGTTTATCAGCAGCAGCATGGATTTGAGCTTGTTGCACATATGCATGGAAGAGAGCAGCAGCAGCCCCTAACACTGCTTTTTTTTTCTAAATGGGATGGTGGCTATATCCCAGTGGGTTTTGGAGTTTTTAGCAAAGAGTTATACCATCTCTACAGTTACTTGATAGCTTCCTGAATGGCACCGTTATCTCAAATTACTTCTTTGGCATGTAATTCAACTGAATATAATTTTGTTAGCATACTCTACTGTTTACCTTTGTTTTTCAGCTCCACATGATGTGTAGAGCTATTTAATGAATATAAAATAGCGTGCTATCATGTGCTTGTCATGCCACAATGCCAACATAATAGCAGCATGGAAATTAGAAGTTCATGAATCCGGTCCATCATCTTAACATTGATTTATTTTTGTCATATTTATTTATATCTTTACAAAAATGCACAAAAATAAGATATAGCATCCCACTTTATAAACCATATAGCTATAGCATGACAATATCTGCATTCTGAGGAGTGTACCATTCTCCTAACAAGATACGATCCATTATGATGCATAATTTTTAAATAAACATAATCATACTACTGTCAGTGGTACTTTGCAAATACTTCCACTTATATTTATAACAGATGTTTACCTATTTCTGCAAACAATGGCTTGCCTAAAATTTGTCATCATGGAAAATACATTAGCTATAATGCAGTATCTCACACACTTGGTTAATACACAGAACAGTTGTATCAAGCATCTGATATGATGTTAACACTTATCTCAATTCACCTAGACTAAATATAGGGAGGCACTGAAAAACTAATAGTGCATCACATTAAGCAATATATTGGTGTAAATTGAAATACATATGAAAGGTCTAATAAAGAAACAAATGCCTCTTTAGTGGTACAGTAGTTTGGTTATGAGAAACTTCATATATGCAAATGCCATAATCATATATGGAGGCATAATTCAAACATTTCTTACTGAGTAGCTATATCACTCAGTCACTTATGCTAAGATGCAAGGAGGAGCATCTGCTTTATCTGATGAGTATGTGTTAGTAGTTGACTGAGGAACCAGTGTATCCTGAGTTGCATGCCAACACCCTCTGAGTCAGATAAGATTCTATCAGTGGTTGACATATCATCACTTCCATGACTAGGATATGGCTGACCGTAACCGTGTACACAGAGAAATCATACCTGTATTTCCAATCCCTATGGACACAGAGATTGTATAACATTTTCCACCTTTCTTTAGCATCTGGCAGGGGACATGTTAGGAATTTCACAGGCCTCAAGTTCACAAATCCTTCAGCAGATCTTTAATGGAGCAGTATGCTTGGTTTCCATAGATAGAAGAAAAAAAGTACTATAACTGTGTAGGCATTCTGCAAAATAAACTGACCCCCATGGTCCTGGGGATAGCAGGATGAGTCTTCATTAATGTCAAGGCACATCTGCTAAATGTGGCCTTTTATATATTAGCAGGATATGCTACCACTGCAACAACTGCTAGGTGGTGTGCAGAATACTGGGTATTATATGTTATGATGTCTATGTTCTTACTAAGCAGGTCCCATTATTCCCATAGCAATCACACATGTGACCTCTACCAGTGTTTCATTTGTATTCAGTTTCCTCTGAGTTGTCATGTTGGTTGGGGGAAACAATATAATCCACAGAGGCCAGGAAGCTCAAGTCCCGGGGCGTGGCCAAGGATGAACACAGGATAGCAGTAGATTTCTTCAGCTCCACCAATTTCACTGCACTGACAGGAATTAATTACTTAAAAATTAATTTATGAAGTAATTTTCTTTCTAAATATGTTTGTTTTATATATTTCTTGAACTATATCTAAAAAAGAAAGGAAATTGTAACAATATTCCTGTCAGAAATCACTTTGGAAATTTTCCTGTCAGTTTCTCTGTTTGAAATGAGTTCCAGTAAGACAAATTCTCAAGACTCCAGCATCAAGAAAGAACTTCAGTCACTGATAACTACAATCCAGCAGCTTACTGCTAAGATGGATAAACTGGATACTAAAATTGATACCTTCATAGAAAAAACTACAAAACAAATAGACTTGTTACATATAGACTTGCAACAACAGAAGATCCAGATTACAGGCGTAGAAGAGGCTGTAAATGACATGGAAAATAGAATCCAAGAAGAGGAAATCAACATTGAGTTTTTGCTGAAACAAAATACACATCTACAAACAAAGCTTGATGACATGGAAAATAGATCTAGGCGCAATAACATTAGGATTTTTGGACTGCCAGAAAATATTGAAGGTAACAATATTACTTCTTTTTTAACAACATGGCTCCCTAAAACTTTAGACTTACCAGAAGCATTCTCTTTTGGTATCGAAAGAGCTCATAGATCTATAGCTAATACTAACTCTAACAAAAAGTATCCTAGATCAGTTATAGTTAGATTTCTATCATCTTTTGATAAAGAGATGGTTCTTAAATCTGCTTGGGCTAAAGCTCCTGTTAAAATTAATGAGACAACTGTGCGTTTTGATAATGACTATTCTTCCTTGGTAATAACTAAAAGAAAAGTCTTTCTGCCATTAATAAAGGAGCTCAAAAAAGCACAGTTTAAAACCTACCTTCTGTTTCCTGCCAAGCTAAAAAATCTTCCTTCCTGATGGTCCTAAAATTTTTGATGACTTAGACTCTGCATTGCTGTTTATCAAAAAAAATAAGATTCTAGATAAAATAGAGGAAATGGAATGGGCTAGTCCTTCATTAAAGAGGTTGGCAACTGAAACTTTATGGAAGACTTCAGAGAAAAAGAAGAGATTAAAAAACAAATGACATGTTCTTTTTTTTTCTTCTCTCACTTTAATTTTCTTCATTATTAATTTTTTAAAATATAGTTTCTGCATTTTCAGAAAGCCACAAATATTCTGGAAAAGATTTAATCAAAGTTATTTTCTGTGTACAAAGAGCTGTTTTGTCTCATAATCAGTCAAACTATGAGGAACTAATAACAAGTTATCATTCAATATGTTTCTCTTTCTGACAAACAGAATTAAGGTCAGTAACTTGATACATTTTTTTCTTTTCTCTTTTTTTTTTTTTTTCTCTCTTCTCTTCTTTTTTTTATTTTAAACAATGACATTTTATTTAGATTATGCAGTGGGTAAGGGGTGGGGGAGGGCAGGGAGAGAAGTGTGATGAGAATATGATAAATGGAATGATAATTTATTTATTCCTTGTAAAAAGTTTATATGCTGTTTAAATGCTAATGCTAATTATACTTTCTTGATTATATTGCTTATACTCATTCACAAATAATATGTCATGATTTAATTAATAATAATTAGAACTAAATAATAGTAAATAGTATATTTAATTTCCATCTTTATTAATATAAACAGCACATAATATTCCACTGTAAATACTTTTTATAGCTTCCTTTTATATTTTTTTTATCTTAGCTTTGCTCTTTCTTATTTCCTACTTTCTCTTTTTCTTTTCTCTGTTCTTTCTCTTTATTCTCTTTCATATTAATATATTGACATTCTTTTGATCATACAGATACCGTAAATAATAAGATTTGTATAAAAATTGAATTGGGGCAAAAATAATCTGTTTTATCACATATTAATAACTTTGGGCTTAGTTTCACTTTTATAGAGGCTGTAATAACTTGTAAAATAATTTGCGAAGGTTTTGCTATGTTTAGCTTCACTTATACTGCTAAATGAATGTTAGTCACTTGTTTTTAACAAAATTCCCGCCAAAATCTTAAGGGAGACAATTTGGGATGTGGGTTACCTCGTGAACAGTGTCCTCAAGTTGTTTTAAAAGCTTCAACACTCAGAACTCACGCAGAGAAGCTGAAAGCAGTCAATTTGAACTTTGACCCCAGAATTCACACTGACACATCGCAGATTCATGAAGAACACTCAACCAGGAAGTAGAACTGCTGCAAATGCGACTCTGCGATGGAAAATGAACTCTTTATCATTTAAATGTGAGTTATTTTATATAATTACTTAGTTATTGATGTTATAATTTTTAAAATATGTAAGTTATAATGATTTTAAATGATGCAGTTTCTCATAGTAAGCAAATGTGAATTTTTAGAAGGCTTAGAAAGTGAAACATTTATACAAGTGTTTTTGAAAGTTTACTTGACTGCAGCATATTAATGTATGTAAAAAAACTTATGATTTAAACATATACACTGCTATGATTAATTTGATTTATATGATTGACAAGCATAAATAACTTTATGACTCTATTCTGGAAAAAGTTGTCATCTGACATATTTTAAAGCAGCAGTTTAGATATACAAAATACAGATGGCTTTCTTCACAATAAAGCAAGTGTCTTTGAGATCTTGCTTAAATATGCATTATGATTTATAGCAATACCTATAAATATAATATTTTATTCTACTGACAATAATAAGTATGAGAAACAAAGCTCTGATACAAGTAATTTAAAGTTTTTAGAAGCTGTTAACTGCATTTACATGACAGAATATAGATACATCTTAATATATGTAATGTATGAACTATATTAGCCAAAGTTATTGATTTAATTGAATATTAGAACTTTTTTTTACAAATTTTGAATAAATTAATGTGTAGGTATGCCCTTCCTTTTTTTCTCTCTCTTTCTTTCACTCTCTCTTCCTCTCTCACATCTTTTATTTCTCTCTCTCTTCTTGGTTTCTAATATCAAGTTTATTTGATTGCTATTTGAATATAAATGTATTATATTAAATAGATGTATATAGTAGTATGAATAGTTTTTTAAAAAAAAAAATTCTCTTAGTATATATGATGCTGTTTTATCAAATGTGTAGTTTTGTCTTACCAGATAATCTAATTGAAAGTTGTTAATTTAAGTTAAATATAACAAGTATTAAATTGATATGGTGGCAGCTGAGGTACTGCTGCTTAAGGTAGGGGGTTAACTTGAGTAGTATGTACTACTCTAAGTTGGAGTTTTTAACTCCAGGCTGGGTGCAAGGTTTAATCCTTACATTATTTTCTCTTGTTCACTGTTGTATGAATATAGTTCTGACATCCACAATACACTTTGTAAGCTCATTGTCACTACAAACAAAATTAAATCTTATACACAATCCCATAGGAGACTCAATAAATACAGCTATATCTAAAGGTACACCTAAAGGAGGAGGTATAACATTACTTATTTTGTTAATTGTTATTTTAATCATAAGTTTTCTATGTTTTAAAATTGCCAAATGACTTCTCTAAAAGGAATCTCTTTAAACATTAATGGACTGAATAATCCATGTAAAAGGGCAAGCTTAATAAGATACATTAATTTACATAAGGCCAATTTAGCCTTCCTACAAGAAACACATCTCTTGAAAAAAGATATTGATAAACTAGCCACAAACAAATATACAGTATTGGTTAGTTCAGAGCACACTCAGAAAAAAAGAGGAGTGGCTATTTTATGGAATAAAAGTATGCCCATTCCTAAAACTATTAAGTCTTATCAAGATGATAAAGGAATGTTTTGTATGGTTACAATACAAATTAATGGGAAGACTTATACATTAATCAATATATATTGGATACCTGGAATTGGTATTAATACAGTGAAATACCATCTTGATAAGATCATATCATTCTCTATAGGAGATATTATTTTAGCTGGTGACTTTAATTGTATACTACATGAAAATGACACTACCATTATAGGAAAAAGGAAAATTACATCTAATGCAAAACATTATTAATAATCAGACAGATTCAAAATCATTACCATATACACTTTTCTCTAACAGATACAAAACTTATTCAAAAATAGATAGAGTCTTTATTTCTAACCAGATGGTAACAGCATTAATTAACTCTAAAATCATTTCATGTCCTATGTCTGATCATAATTCAATTGTTTTTGAGTTCATGATAAAAAATACACACAATGTTCAGATCAAAAGGATACCAGCATACTTAACTCAATTAAAAGACTATAAAGAATATATACTTTCAGAAGTACAACATTTTCTAGATATAAATAATACTCCTGAAGTCTCCATTGTTTATGTTTGGGATGCTTTAAAATCATATCTATATGGACAAAGTATCAGATGGTATAATAATAAAAGGAAATCTTGGGATAAGGAATTGTTAGATATTCAAAGTAAACTAGATTCTTATAAACATAATAATAAAGAAAATATTATGGATAAGAAAGTCATTGAAGAAATACACAAACTAAATGAGAAATACAAAGAAATTTTAACTCATAAAGTTAAAATAACTTTAGAGAAATACAAGTTTTTGTCTTACTCAACAAGCCCCAAATACTTACATAGACTTAAAAACAAAACAAAAAGGTTGAATAAGCAAAATCATATCAAAGAGATCTATTCTCTAAGGAAAAGAAGAATGTTTCTAGTCTACCAGAAATACTAGATGAATTTAGAAATCACTTTCACAAAATTAATCATAATAACATTAACATGGAACCTAAAGATAAAATAAGGGAATTTATAACCACAAACATGAATAAAAAACTTAATAAACAACAGATTAAACTATTGGATAAAAGTATTTCATATACAGAGGTTGTTACACAAATAAACAAGCTTAAATCAAACAAAGCACCAGGTAATGATGGTATTATACGAGAGATTTATAAAATTCTTTCTAAAAGTACATACTCATTAATACATAAGGTTTTTATTTTGGCCCAAAATGAGCTAATACCCCCCCATCTTGGCAATATACATTTATTTCGCCAATCTTCAAACCTAATAAAGATCCAACTAGATGTACTTCATATCAACCCATCTCATTACTTAATGTTGATTATAAAATGTTTATGAGTATTTTTACTGATAGATTGAAGACAATCATCCCTGGCATTATAGATATAGATCAGACAGGCTTCATTGTAAATAGAAATACTTTTGATAATATAAGGAGAACTCTAACACTAATTGATTTTGCAAATAGGAAAAAGAAAGATTTAACTCTTATTAGTCTTGATATAAGCTCAGCATTTGATTCAGTAAGTTGGGACTACCTGTTTACCTTACTGAAGTGCACAAACTTCTCAGAAGCATTTGTAAATCTAATTGAGCATTTATACAAAGGAACATTGGCTTATATTAAGATAGGAACATATGTCTCACAAAAATACCAATTTTAAAGGTACAAAAACAAGGGTGTCCACTCTCTCCACTATTATTCACTTTAATAATGGAGCCTTGGGCTAATTTGATCAGAAACAGTACTGACATAGAGGGATTTGAAATAGATAAAAATACAACATCTAAAATTCAACTCTTTGCAGATGATGTTCTAATCACATCAGCAGGATCCAATTCTTCTATGCAGTCTCTGTTTGATAAAATGATAAATTTTAAAAGTATTTCTGGTTTAATATTTAATGAAGAAAAAACTAAAATACTACCTATATATGCACGAAAAAATGTTCTCATTAATGATTTTACTAAATATGTACCCAATTCAGGTCAGATAACTTATTTAGGTATAATATTATCTAAAGATATCAAATCTATTATACATAATAATTATAATACCTGCCTTCTTAATATACAAAATCTCTTTAATACCTGGAATAATATGTTTTTTACTATGGAAGAGAGACTTACAATTATTAAAATTATAATATTCCCCAAGATATTATACTTAATACAATCAATAATACTTCCACCTACAAAAATAATTATCAAGAAATTGAATACACTAATGTTAAATTTCCTATGGGCAACTAATAGACCTAGGATTGCTTTAAAGAAACATACTAATAGTTGGTCTCAAGGGGGTATTTCTTTTCCAGATTTCAATTTATATACTATCTCTTCTATTATAAAAGTTATTACTTTATTAATAGATCAGTCATATGTTGCAAAATGGAAAGATTACTGGAAGATAATTAGTATTCACTTCATGAAAATCTCCTTAACACATAAAAATATGATTGTAAATAACCCCATGTTATGGTTACTAAAAGAATTTTGTACTTCACCTATTACACCTAAACATACAGTTAGTTACCCATTAAACATTATTATTAGTTATCATAACTTTATATTCATGCATCCTAAATATAAAGAATGGAATTTTATTATATTCCCTATAATGTATACTCGGGGTATGCTTTTGTCATCCACTTCTGAAGGAACTCATTTAACTACAGATAATGATTTAAAGTGCTGGTATCAGTTGATATCTGATAATAAAGTTAAAAATCTATATTTCTTAAAACAAGAATTTGATCTAAGAGAAACTTGCTGGTTAGAGGTTCAGACCTTTAGACAACATCTCATTGATAAAATAGATCTAATGTCTATAACAGTTAAAGAATCTATCCCAACATTGATTGATTACTTGATATTAATTTTACAACATAAAGTTTCTGATAAAGGTAAGCTTTCATACATACATAAAATTATCAGACAAGAAACTTTTTACAGTGTAGATATCTACTGGAATTATTTCATTTCCATTAATGGTGATCCACCAAATCAACAAGATAAACAATATATATTGGAATCTGCTTATAAAACTACGTCCTCTATTGTCTGGAGACTTTTTATGTGGAAATTTTTACATAGATCCTTTTATACACCTTTGATGATGAATAAAATAAATAATAAAGATAATCTATGTAAAAGATGTAATGTAGAAATTAATGCAGACTGAGCTCATATGTTTTATGACTGTATAAAATTGAAAGAATATTGGAAGTCAATTAATGAATTTTTGCAGGCTCTTTTTACATATAATTTTATTATTTCTAAATCTCTTATATTATTCAACACACCTGTACCTCAAAGTGTTAAAAAGGTTAAGCTTCCCTTGTTATGGTCTATTCTAGCAGTTGCTAGAAAAATAATAACCAGAAATTGGATTCCAGATACACCTCCTTCGTTCAATGAATTTAAAAATGTTATGAATATAGTGTGCCATATGGAACTGAATACAGTGAAATTAAGAACTACTAGAAAAACGTCTTATTATATTGTATGGGATAATTTACAAAACTTGTTAAACAAATCTTAACTTCAATAACATGGTATTTTAGTTTAATTAATTGATCTGATTGTAGTGGATGTCTTTGTAAATACTTTGGTTGTTTTGTTAAATGTTATTATCATATCTATTTTAATTACTTGTATACAATTGTTATGATATTTTCTTATATGTTAAAAACAATAAACTTGTTTTAAAAAAAAAAGGAAGCTCAAGTCCCATGAACACAGGTAGCAGACTGCTCATAATAGTTTTTGTTTGGTATTGCAGGTGATGCTGGATATGCCTTGGAGATGTGGTTGATAATTCTTATCAGCAGTTACCAGAATGTGGCTCAGATGGCACAAAAAACCATTCTATCACAGACACAGATCAATGACTGCATCTTTAAACAGCTAAAGTCCTGCTTAATCTGCAAGTGACACACTTCAGTATACTCCAAAGATATGCTGCAAGATATTTATGGACTGTGGGTTTGTGCTATCCTACATAACATGGTGTTACAAACACTGTTGTAGCAGAAACAGGCCATAACAGTGGCTGGCACACCTGGAGCAGTAGCAGCAGAGGAGGAGACAGATGACAACTCATTGCAGGAACTGGCAACAGTCATGCCACATGTGAGGCAGAGATAGGTGCAATACATCATGGCAAAGGTAATGAAGCAGCATCTGGTTCACAACTATGAGCTATGACAAGACAAAGACAAAGCAAAACTGATGTATGTATTAATGCTTCCAGGCTATGCATTGCAGTGCATTGACTGGCTACATTGTGCAAGTGTAACAGATATTACAATCCCCACATTAGCCAGAGCAGTGGGCAGGCACATATATCATTGCATAGGGAATGGCACAATTACAGAACACATTATTGCTAACTTAAGTGAAGAGGCCGCCAATGTTGTCTGCAGAGATGATACACACAGATAGAGTGGTGTGGAATGTCAAGGATCACTGTGCCCAGTAATGAGGAGGAACCTGCATGGGTAGAGTGTTGGCTGGGTGCACCAAATGGACCTGCAGTGTCACGTTTGTACAGCATAGAATTGGACATTGAGAGTATGTGTGCACGAAGGTCACTGTGGCACCTAGTGCAAATGTACAGCAGTAGATTGGTATCAATTATGACATGTTTGAACATGATGAGTGTTACTCAAGGTAATAATATGGAAGGGTGGATTGGCATTAAATTATCAGGACACAAGTGGGTTATTCAGTAGGGTATAACTACAGATAATCTGGACAAGCATCAGTCACAACCAAGGAACATCCATGGCATGTATGTATAGTGCAGCCATCCCTGAAACTGTGTGCATCTTCCATGGTACATTGCATGCTATTCTGCAGTGCACAACCATCCCATTACATGGCCATGGCAGACAGTTCCTGAAACCACAACAGATGCCCTTAATGGATGCCAAGTGTTCCACAACTGTTATTAACAGGAATGTTTGCTCCCGGTCTCTATATGTGCTGGCACTTTCCATGCATGCATTGCAGAATGTCCTGCAGTCCTTGCAATGGTTGAAAGTCTTTTTGCAGACCATACAACACACTGTGGAGATTTAACATGATCATAGGTGGCAATCACATCAGTGAATGTTGTGGTAGTGACAGTTTCTTCCCTTTCCATTCTACTTCCTTTCAAACAAAAAGAACTATGCTTTAAAAAGAATTTTGCAAATTTTCACAAATTTTAATTTTATTTCTAATTGAATAATTGCACTTTTAGCAGGAGAGACTGGAGATAATGACCAACTTTCGGAACCACTGCAAAACGTGTAACTCACTAAATTACATTTAATATAACTGAATGGTTCATATGACTAACAAAAAGTATGATTTAAAGGTAACTCGTATGTTGTATGTCAGTTTTCCTCAGCAATGGCAATAGTTAGTGAAAAGAGTTTGCTTATTAATACTCAGCACCCCCTTTGGATAAAAAGCCAGTGACCTTGCTAGTGCTGTCAAAAAGTAGTGGTTAAATTCTTGGATATAATAGATTTCTTGAAGGCAATTTGGCCCAGGTATGAGAAGCACCAGTAAAGTTCCATTTCTGCAGCTATATACATCTTTGGCTCCTATTTTTTTTCTATTTTATGCTTTTGTTGTGGTGTTTGTTTGCAGTAAACATTTGGACATCTAAGGTACCAGACTAGTAAAAGGAGTTCATCCATAATTATCAATCCATATCAGGCATTACTGAGACGTAGATCTGGTAGATAACTGAAACAAATAAAATTGCCTGCCACACACACATTTTTGTAATCCACAGATTTCTCTTCATAAGAGAGAATGACTGTATAGCTTGGTAGGATAGACCAGTAAATACTCTGAAAGAATTATAGGCTTCTCAAACCAGGCTGCAAAAGGCCTGATGCCTGATTGTGTTTCAGAGCATTGCCACTTTCCCTGTACTGGTCAGCACATTGCAAAGCTAATAATAGAATGAGCAAATATAAACAGTAGATACTAAGTCAGAGGCTGTAGCATTTCTATTTTCCCTGTAGTCCAGGGTACAGCAGTCTCAGAGTTAGTGTATATATAAGAAAGATGGATATGGAAACATGATTCTCTGTTGTAATTTCAAGGCTCAAAACTGCCTGGAATCAGGAAAAAAAAAAGTTTAAAGCAGTTTGTGTGTTTGTCTGTGTGGTGGTGGTGGTGGTGGGGGGGGGGGGGGTATCCACCCTCCACATTCATGTTGAGTAGGTTTCTCTGAAACTTAAATATATACCAGCTGCTGTACTTAGTATATGTAAATCCTTTTTGATCATTTATTTTCATTATTTTGAGACTCACTTTCTCAAGTCTTGGAAATTCATATGGCTACCAGAGACACAGCTGCAATGCTAAAGAACAGGTAATGATTTCCACCTGCAAAAACACTTTCATGCTGCTACAGTGAGCTTAAGAATTCCTTATAGTGTTTTTGAAATTATGTTTTTTGTATAGTTTCAGGATTTACATAAACAAGTATTTTACTTATGAAGTTCTGAAGCAGATCTATGTCAGATTATCAAAGTTCCAAAACTTCAAAATTCTTATGGCCAAGACTATATCATCAAAGTTTCGGAACTTTGAACATTATAAATAAATAAATAAATAAATGTACTTTTAACATTTTTACAGTGGTGCAAGCTCCCTGCACCCCCCATGTGGTGGGCTGCACCCCTCACACACCTTACTAATTAAATATACCAACTCTGAAATCACACTATATTGTGGAAAAGGGTAAATTTCCCATTCCGTGCTGCACCGTGATCTCCATTCAAAACCTTTGAAGTTTAAACTAGATCATATGGTTCCAACCTTATGATTTTTGAAGTTTATAAACTTCAATAATTTGATAGGGATTGCCTGAAACAAGCCTCAGAATTCCTCAACTGAACATGAGAAAGTAACTGATCTCATGGGACTATGACAAGACAAGTGAGCGAGTGACAGGCTGTCAGATATTTCAGGCTGGATCCTTCAAATAGTAAACAGCCTCTCAACTGATAACCAGAATGAAGTTTTTAGGGAATAAAGCACCAAGATATCTTTGAAATAAACAAATCTCAGGCTGAGTGTAGAGTTTCATAGGTGACGGTGAGAATCCTACAAATGGGCATGCGGTAACTCTCAGCTAGTGCTAATCCCATAGCAAAAGTTTTATGCACTATGTCTGAAATATGTCTTTCAAAACTGATGAAATTAAATTTTTTAACCACAGATGTGCCTTGTCCACATCAGTTAATGCAAGGTAAGGGGTGTTTTAATAACTTAATCTAGATAATACCAGAGGATCAACCACCATTGCAACATCCAGTATTGGACAGAAGATTATAACTGTTGATATTGTACCATCAGGAGAACATCTACAACCCAACTTCGACCTGGTATTGGACTGAAAAGAAGCAAAGTGGTCATGAAATATCAAGCGGAAGCATATCTATTGTTTCCTCAATGGCATTGTCTATAAAATGGAGGTCAGGGATAGGCCAATAATTTAACAGTATATCTGTGTCTGAGCATGACTTTTTGAAAGTCAGAGTTATAAAGGCCTCTATTAGCGAAGATGGAAAATCCACTGTACTCAGCAACAACTGAGCAGACTTGATTTATAACTGATCCTAGTGAATTAAGAAAAGATTTCACTGGCTACAGTGAACTGAGCTCCAGCCTACAGTAGTAGTAGTACAGATATAGATACAGATACCGTGGCTAACTCTAAATGCATACAACTGACAGAAAAATAAGTAGATAGATTGCATGCTAGATTAAATTCTTCTTTCATGATAATCAGTCATATTGAGAGATTTGTTATTTCCCAAATTACTGTATAATTGAAAAACTATAAATTCCTTATTTATTTGTTCAGGTATCATAGACAATTCCATTGGTCATGAATTGAGTTTCTCTTTACTTTTTTGAACCCTACATCATTTGTTCTCTAGAGAAAAAAAAAACTAAGCAGGCTAATTTTTTTTCAGGTTAATAAAATGTGGTACTGGGACAAAGCTGGTATTTAACTTACCTGAAAATGCAATACTTGTACTAAGCAATATACATTTTAGAGTTTACTGACAAGTTAGTATTCTTTATAGCAAGATAAATAAATATGTATTTATGGATGTATGTATTTTGTATTTAGTCTGACAGATATATATATAATCTTGAAATGAATTTAAATACTTTTATTAAAACAGTTCTGTTAATTTTCTATTATTTTTTGTAAGCTATCTGTAATGAAACACCCCCTTAACATTCCTTCCCTTCAAATCCTTCACCAACCCAATCACTCCACTAGGCCCCAAGATCAAGCAACAAAAGTCAACTCACTGTTATGAAACCCAAAAACTCAGGAGGAGAAGCCATATTTTCATGTACCATATCTAAACTTTGGAACAATCTTCCACCCTCTATAACTACTCTACCTTCCAGCAGCCTTTTCAAGACTGTAATCAAATTCAACTTTAATTTGCACTGGCTTTGTCCTTGTTCTAATCCAGACTAACACCCCCACCATTAACCCACCACCTAGACTCCTAACCCAACTATACTACCGCCACTACTAACCACAGTCAGAATTAGCTAGCTGTCTTTACATACTTTAAAATCTTGTCTGACAACTTTGTTACTAATATTATAAATGACAAGAAACTATCTTAACTTGCAACATTTACTGTATATACTGTTGATAATCAATATCTTGTTATTGTATTAAAGCCAACAACCTGTAATGTTGTTTACTATTGTTGCAACTTTGTATCTATATTTATCATGTACATGATTTGAAGCTTTTCTCCCCGGGCATCCATTGAAAAAGGACCTGCGTCCAGTCGGAATTTCCTGGTAAACAAATGTAAATAAATAAATAAAATAATAAATAAACAATAATCCTTCTGTAGAAATCTAACCCAGAAAGCAAAATTTAGTTCAGAAACTGCACCATAACAGATTGTTAAGAATTGCTGGTATTCCTTAGAAGGGCATAGTTGGCTTACAATATTGTAGTTAGATTTAAAACAGGAGATTTCTGTTGAGCAAATACGGTGCTAATCCTTTTGTTGCCTGCAATGGGGGACGTTTATCCAGAAATCGCATCCAGTTTGTCTGATCTCTACAAACACAGTTCTGTACTAACCTAAAGTACTGCTTTAGGTAGCAACCTAGAATGGCCCAGTCCAAACTGTTTACAATGTCTGCTTTACATTAAGTACAAATCAAACAAGCAAGGAATGAATATGGAAATTCTTGCTACAGAGTACCTGCTGTTAAATGCTGGAAGAAGTTACTTCATGCTGGAGCTACATTCCTGAAAAGGATTTGTGGAAAAAAACATCTACGGGTAAAGGGGATTTGTCAGTGTAATGTAAGCAAACACCTTGTTACTTTTGAAATTATTATTTCTGAACTAGATTTCAGATTACCTGCAGTACCTTGTTTTTAGTTATGTAAATTTATTCTGCACTTCTTATGTGCTTCCAGGTCTTTCTTTGCGATTTGCAGATCTTAAAAGATTATACACTAGTCCTGCCAGTCATATTTATGTATGCCATCTTGAAGAGTTTTACATCCCTGTATATCTCTGCAGGTGTATATACAATAGGGTCTATGACAACCGAGTGAATAAACTAAATATCGAACAGCCAAAAAATCGAAAATGCAGGTGATAGACACACGTTTTGTGAGGGGCTGCACCCCCCTGCTAAATATATATATACTAACTCTGAGATCGCACTACAGTGAGGAAAAGGAAAATTTCCCGATTTTCACTGTACTGTGATCTCATAAAACAGGTTTCTATCACCAGCGTTTTCGATTTTCCAGACGTTCGATATTTAGTGTATTCGAACCGTTGTCATAGACCCTGTGAAATATACATATGTTGGGCTTATAATCATTAATTCCAGAAAAGGCTATTATCTAATTTTATTTCATTTTAGCAGGTCATAGTTATGTGTTAGAGTAATTTTTCCTCACTTGCTATTATCAAACATTTATATGCAGTCTCATGTCAGTGTTATCAAATAACCACTACAGCAAGGATAATATGAAATAAGCAATGACTGTTTTGAGTCTTAATATATGATATTGCATGCTGATTTAAATATGATTAGAATGAGTTTTGCTATTACACCTCTTAGTGTTTCTGGAAATCAAATATTTCACAGATGGACAGTCACAGCTAACAAATGTAAGAAAATAAATATAGAGAATTATGATCAGGTTGACTATCTTAACTTGGTTATTATGGATTCTCAACATGGATGCCAAGAAATTCATCTCAAGAGTGGAGCTCAAGAGGTGAATTTTGGCATCCATGTTGAGAAGCCATAATAACCAACTTACAGTCAGAGATCTGATCATAATTCTTTGTGGTGCATGGAAATTTATCTGTCCCATGTACTACTAGCTACAGAAACTTTTAAAAAACAGAAAGTGTTGTGCAAGCATTGAAAGCCAGTAATACAGTTGGGAACCTGCTGTACATCTTTATGTATTACCTGAGTAGGGGAAACAAATGGTTCCTAAATACTTTTTTTAGAGAGTGGAATGTCGAAAGTGATCAGAAATGGAGCTTAAATTAACCTGCTTCATGTTGCTGTTACTGTTATTTACACTCAGATCAGCTGAATAGCATCCTGGTTTGGTGCTACTATAGCACCAGATGTAATGTTTACAGCACAGAGGTTATTAAGGTCTAAGGTCATTAAGGCCAGGTCTTGCACTATAGTAGCACTGAAACAGGATGTCATATAACTGATATTTGAGTGTAATAATGACACTCCATATACTACAAATACATTCTGTATAATATCTCTCTTCTCTCTCTCTTCACTTCAATTCTGCCCACATTGATGATGCATTGAGCCAGAAGTTGACTCCAATATGTCCTATCAGTTGCTGCTTCTCTAGTTTCCTCCAAAATGATATTCAGGCGACGGAGGTCTCTTGTTACAACTCCTTTCCAGTTTTGTTCAGGTCTGCCTGGTCTTCTCTTGTATCCAGCTAGTTCCCAGTTGAGGGATTTTATTGGAATTCTGCTAGTGTCCATGCGCTGAACATGACTAAACCTTCATTGCCTTCTTTCCATAATGATATTTTCAAGTTTCCATTATTGCGTTCTTTCTCTGACACTCTTATTTTTTTACTTTCTCCTTCCATGATATTCCCAGAATGCAACTTAACCATTTATGATGATCAGCCTCAATTTTTCTCAAAGCTTTTGCTGTGACTGGTCACAGCTCAGCACCATATAAGAGTGTAGACAGCACCAGTGCTTGGTATAGCTTCACCTTTGTGGACAGTGCAATGTTTTTTGATCTCCTGATTTTAGATAGTCTATTGAATGCTACACATGCTTTTCCACATCTAACCAGCACTTCTTTCTCGCAGTTACCTGTATGAGAAATGAAACTGCCCAGGTAACAGAAGTTGTTTGTCATATCTAATATTGATCCTGCAGCCGTTATGTCTTTGTTGTCATTCAATGCTTCACTGGCCAACACTTTGCATTTATCAGGATTAATTTTGAGGCTTATATAATACAGTACAATACTATGCATTGCAATAAAATAAAGTAAATTATGTTATATCTTGCTACAGATTCCTCATAATCCATTTTATTAAAATGGCGATTAAATTGCATTAATGAGAAATTTGAACTTTCTGATAATATCAGATAAATGAGGTATGGGACAAGCCAATTTGTCCAGGTACCTTTTAAGGGGATTAGAATAGGTAGAATGGGGGGGTGAGTGGGCAGAGAGATAAAAGGGTTAAGTATAGTGTTAAGTTGTTAGATTAGTTAGGTTTTGGATGGTGAGGGGTTAATTGGTGTAGGGATTTAGCAGAAGTGAGGTAGAGAGAGGGTAGGGCTTAGCTGTTATATTACCACTGTAGAGGAAGTAGTGTCACATTTTTGGTGTGAGTTTGTTACCCACCCTCCCTCCCTCATTTTTGGGGGAAATTGAGTTGGTTGGATGGGTGAAGAAGAGAGACAGGGTTGTCCTCTTCTGTTCCCCCTCTGTGTGATGGTGTTGATGGCATTGAGTTTGGGATCAAGTGAGTTGCTGGACGCTGCTTGATAAGACTAATGGAGTTGAGTATGGACGTTTCTTATTCAG
>NC_056728.1:1778917149-1778922149 GCF_019279795.1 Protopterus annectens | reverse complement strand
AACGTGTGTTTCGCATATGTCCGTTAACTGGATTACAGATATTTTACTGGTACTGTCACAAGTAATAAAGCCCACGTAAGCACAAAGACTTAGTAAACATATGTAACCCACAATAAGGATATGCATGTGCGCCTGCGTGTAACCCACAATAAGGAAATGCAAGTGCGCCTGTGTGTGTGTAATCCGCTCACAGCATAGCAAATGAATGCTGGTTTCTACACGTAATGGCTATATATGGATATATACATTTGTGTATAGATATATATATCCACAGACTTAAACTAAATAAATATATGAAATAAAGAATGTACAGACATATATATATATATATATATATATATATATATATATATATATGTATATATAAATATATATATACATACATATATAAATATATATATATACATACATATATAAATATATATATATATATATATATATATATATATATATATATATATATATATATATATATATATATATACATACATATATATATATATATATATATATATATATATATATATATATATATATATATATACACTCAAACACATACAACATCAATTGATATATACCTAACAAACATATAAACAAATGTCCTCATAGATATAATACATGTACATAAATAGGTTACACCATAGCTAGTATGGATACACATAACAGACATGCAATTAAGGTAAATACACTGCTGCTCTCAAAACTACTGCCTGGAAAGTATCAGTGTGCCAGATCTGTAAGTCCTACTCTTTAAACATGGATATAGGTGTCCTTTGCAGGACTCCAAAAATAGTGACTCTATAAACGCACTGTCCTGTGTTGATTGTTGCAAAGAAGTGTCATCCGCAACTACAATATAGCTGTACATGCAACAGTAGCTTGTGCAAGTGTAATAACACATGGGTTGACAGAATGTAAGACATATGTACCGACATGCGGAGAGTGGATAGTGCTTAGAAGTGTCGTCATACTTTATTATCGCTCACATTAAATATGTGTTATGACTACTGTGGAGGGGTGTCAGGTCTGGGAATCATGGGTATGCAATAATGGGCCTAGGTGCCCAGGTGTTGGTTGGCACAGATTTATGAGGTCCGCCCCATGGGAGTGATTAATATACCTATGTGGGTATAGCAGATGCCTCTAACTTCCTAAAATGAAGAACCCATCTACTGGATATCGTGTAAACTATTGGGGGAAGACGTAGGGAGTTATATTAGTGTCGTGTAAGTGATTATCATGGACGTACATGCATTTAATAAGATGGTAACCATACCTCTCAATCAGAATAAGACATCTGGACAAAGGCATTTTAAAATAAGTACAAATAGGGAATATCTCAAATATTCCTCTTACAAAGTCAGAACGTTGATAGAATAATGGATCAGTCAATAGTATGAATGTTTTGAGGGTTATTAATTGTAAACAACAAATGTCTGTCATTATTGTCCAACCCCACAGTCCCAAATGGCTTCCCACTAAATTACCAGAAAGGCACAATATTATTAAAAAAGGAACAAAATCAGACGTCTAAGTTCAGGACATTTACCCAAAATGTGTACAGTTGAGAGGTATGAAGGTAACCCTGACCTAAATAAATGTACAGAGCTAGCGTGATTAGGTGGACAGGTGTGAAGAAAGATGTGATGACAAATGACAAAACATGTATAAGTCAAAAGCATGTACCTCGACAAATCTGGATGAATACTAATGCCCTGTGATAGTCAATGTGGAAGGTTAACAGAAACAACATAAATGTGTCCCTCAGGGTGCTATGCAGTGTCCCTGATACAGTGTTCAGTCTCCCACACACGCATGTGAGTTCTGCCACTGAAGGAAAGCACAAATACCGGCGAACACATAAGGTAGATGATAGCAGAATATGTTTTGATCAGCACCTGTTGGCTTTTGTGAGGAACACAACACTCTGGGCGGGTGTGTCCTACAAAAGGAATGTAATGGCATCTGGCCTGTGATTTCTCCATATATTGTGTGTAGTGGTGTAATAAAATGACATATCTTGTATCAGAAGCAGATACATGTTATAGGAAACAGTATCATCGACTATACCACTACAAGACAAATCTGAAGGTATGAAAAGTGCTGAAGTAGTCAGTTTAGTATTGACCGCAGGTATGTGTGGACTTGTCAAATGTCACAACTGTACATATAGTTCCTATAGGGCTGTCACCACTACAAATGATGAAAGTGGGAGGTGCTCTGTAGAAATGACAGACGTAGCAGGTCAAAACATATCTACAGCCATGCTTACTCCACAAATAGACATATTAGCACACATTAAAGCTTAGGCCAGGATTCACGAAGCTTTGGTCGGTGTACGAGTAGAGTAAGAGTAAGAGTAGAGCAAGGCAAGATGTCCGCCGAGCTATTAGGCAATATCCTGTAGGGGCGTGTAACACAGCCCCTCAAACGAACGTTGCACGGACAATGTTAGGATATGCAAATTACCCCATTTGTAGGTGAAAGCTATGCAAATGATGTAAAATATGCAATATATGAAACAGTAAGCTGTCCGTGCAAGAGTAGAGGTATGTGCAGAAATGTACACGGATGTTAACCGAGTAACGTTCTGCAAGTAGCTAAACGGAGCAATGTCATCTGCAAATAAAGGATGGTTTAGTTGAAGAAGCATGCCAATGGCCAAATATAAGGCCAGTGGCATGTATTCCCATTGGAAATTAATAAAACTCTAGTTGTCCTCCCCCAATCTCCGGTGTTTAAGCGTAGCGCAGCGGCGCGAGTACGCGCTGTGCATACAAAACAAGACAAATATGTAAAATATGCATACAAATTGTAATGTCAGTTAAAAGTTATTGCGTCATGCAGGTGAATGGCAAGCTGAAGACAACATGGCTACTGAGTAGTGGTTGCTATGTGTGGAAGCGCACACTCAGAGATGTAACCAAGCATTAGTAGGCAATCCTATGCAATTGAGGCTGAGGATAGTGAAGCACAATTTGTCATGCCATATGGGCCAAGCCTCTACAGTGTAAGAGTAGGTTAAGGGGACTATCAGCGTAGAAGATAGGTGACATCATAAGTGTGTATGTATAAAACACTGTAATGTTATTGGAGCAGTGTATCACATGTCTGCTGTCAGTGACTCATCAGTGGAAGAGGCGTGTTATGATTTATCCAAGGTAAAGTCAGTAAACTGACAGTGTACACCATGGATATCACTGAAGTTCCTTGCAAACCTGGTGAAGTGTGTTTGCGCCCGTGCAAGCCTGTAAGCCTGAGTAAGCATTTGTGCATGTGTGCCAGCCCGTGTGTGCAACTTGAAGAACGAGTAAGCTACTGTAAGATTGTTGAAGCCCATGTAATGTTGTGTAAGCCAGTGTGAGTGTTTGTATGCATGTATAAGCCTGTGTGCGCACGTGGAAGCGGATATGCACTTCACTGTGCTTCTATGCGCGACGCCGCTCACTGTGGACACAAACGGTGAAAAGGAAGGTAAACAAATAGTAGTAAGTTAACCAAGGAGAACTACCACAGCTAGCAGGTGAAAACAATCAGACTGAGTATATTACACAGCCAGTACAGTAGGCCAGCACAGCACAGCACGTACAACTCTACAAACAGTAGTCCACCATGTTTTTCTCAGACACACTGCAACACTGTAGTATACTAAGAGAAGTGCAAACTGTAAAAGCTTAACTGAGACAACATAATGTTAAGAGCTGCCTTTGCTATTATACGTCAACATATGCAACATGTGGAGGGTTATGCCAGTGTGAATGCTGCTCAGCATCACACGGTGAGTAGACGGAGAGGAGTGTGCAGGCACAGGGTAACCTACCAGGGGCTACATGAGCTGGAGATAGTAGAGCGCTATAGAGTGGACAGAGACCTCCTGCAGAAGATTGTGGATCTGTGCAGGCCATGTCTCACACACAGAACCAACAGCGGGAAACCCATCCCAGTGGAAACCAAGGTATGTGTTGCCCTAAGGATACCAGCAACAGGTACCTTCCAGAGATCAACTGGTGATATGATGTGGATTTTACAAACATCAGCATCCAGGGTACTGCACCAGTTCATGAATGCCATGTCAGCACGTCAGTGATGATGTATATATCCCCAATTCCCGTAAGGTATTGGACAGCAATATGTGTTGTTTCCACACAATAGTGGAATACCCTAAGTACTGTGTGCAATACACTGCACGCACATATGCATCAAAGCACCAGCCAGTGAGTGGTGGTAGGGCCTACATCATCCACAAGGGCTTCCCCTCCATGAAGTGGCTGTTTGTGTGTGATGGCCAGCCCGTAATAATGAATGTGTGTGCTGGATGCCCTGGAAGCTGCAATGCTTCCAATATGTGGCATCTGATGCAGCTGTACAAAACATTTGGCAATGGGGACAACCCTCATGTTCACCTAGTGGGGGGATGCCAGATGTGCAGTTCAACTGTGGCTGATGACACACATCAGAAATGCACACACACATGAACAGGAATGCCATAATGAGGCACACGCACATACAGAAACCTTACTTTAGCATGTGTTTGTGTCACTCAAGTCACAGTTCTGGTGCCTGGACACATCTGGTGGAGCATTACCGCACTTGTCAACTACATGTATCAGAATTGCCTGTGGCCTAGGTCATCTGTGTCTCACACACACACACACACACACACACACACACATACACACACACACACACACACACACACATGACAGTTTATATACATAGTGTGAGTGACTGTTCATGTATGTGTAATACTGCAGAACAGTTCAAACACAGCAAAGTATGTCAATAATGGACATTCATCATAGTTGTACAACCACCTTGGAGGATATGCATGCAGAACTCTCATTGCATATGTGATACAGTGATGTACTTCACAATACCATTGTAAATGCAAATATCAAATGGCAAATTACATAGCACATATCTATATGTACACATTGTTACCCATTATACATATTGGGGTGTAATACCTATGTGTTACTGTTGGTAAAGTATGTGTAGTA